>NW_027644812.1:0-4995 GCF_032717465.1 Coenobita brevimanus | reverse complement strand
ACTGTATGGGCCTTCAAAATTCGGTGACAGTATATTGTCTCTAGTGTGAATGATGCCATAGACAGTATCACCTATGCTGATCTTTGATTCTTTTGCCTACTTATTAGCTGATTCTGTCATTTCTTCCTTGGACATCGTTAACTGCTTCTTTACCTTTGTATGTATTTCTTGAAATTCACGTGAGCTAAGTTTAGGATAATCATCGTAATTGTATACGGGAATTTGCACGCTCTCTAACGTCTCGTAAGGGAGACGTTTGTCTGTCCCGTAAATGATGAAATGAGATGTATCTCATATAGATCTGTTAACTGCACGATTAACTGATGCTTCAGCTCTGGGGATCCAATCATCCCAGTCTGCATAATTTTCATTGAGAATGTGCCGTAGTACATCTAATATTTTTATTCTGTCTTTCCACCAATCCATTGGATGCTGGATGGTAGGTCAAGACATTAACCTTCATTATATTGTATTGTTTACATATTTTTTGCAAAATTTCAGAGTTAAGTTCTCCACCAATGTCACTTACTAGCACCTTTGATGTGGTGAACCTGCAGATAACACTATCAATGATTACCCACACGACTGTTTCTGCTGTTTTATCCTTAATTGGAACCAGGATCACATATAGTGAGAAATGATCAGTGGCAACAAAAAGATATTGATAGTGATTGGTAATTAAAGGTAATTTAAGTTAATCAACTGCTACAATGTCCCATGGTTGCTTAGGTACAGGATATTTCCCTATAGGTGCAGGTGATAATGTGTAACCTTTGTGTCTTGCACATGACTCACATTTGTCTATGTGATTATATATGTCTTTGCATAACGTTGGCCAATAATATGACATTCGAGCATGCCTGACTGTCCTGTCCTTGCCAGAATGCCCTGCATGTGGACTATTGTGTATTATACCCAAAATATGAGGTATCACTGTACTAGGAATAACTAACTGCCTAATATTTTTTCTATGATTTGCTTGTCCTGCATTTACCCCAGGTAAGGCATTGTTTACCACTGTGAATTGTTTAAGTGGTACCTGTAACTTGGGTAATCGTCCATCATTGCGTGACTCAATATCATATATTACTTTAGACCATACTAGGTCCTGTCTCTGTGCTTGTGAGATTTCTTGATTTGTAGGGATCGTTTCACCATTGTCGGAGAGTGATTCATGTGGACTTATTGTAGCGACATTGGCTGACGGATTTCGCGATAAGGCATCTGCTGCCATATTGACTTTACCTTTTCTGTAGTGAATATTTACATTGTAATTCTGGATTTTACATTAACATCGTGCTCTCCTCCCAGAGAGGAGTTTTTCTTGGAATATGCCCAAGAGAGGCTTGTGGTCTGTGTATAGGTGAATTTCGTATCCATACAGAAGTTCGTAAAATTTCTGTGGAGCATATATTACCCCCAGGGCTTCAAAGTCTGTTGTACAGTAATTTTTCCCTTCTCCTTTTATTTATCTGCTGGCAAAAGCAGTGGGTTGGTATTTATCTTGTTTATCCTCTTGCATGAATACAGCACCTAAGCCTTTGAGGGAGGCATCTTTGCAAATTATGATTGGTTTTGTGGAGTTAGAATTGGCCAAGCAAGGTGCACATGTAAGTTTATCTTTTAATTCATTGAATGCTATTTTTTGTTCCTCTCTCCACTGAAATACAGCTTTTTTTTTTTCAGTAGCCGGAATAATAGTTCTGCTATGTAAGAGAATTGTTGTATGAACAATCTGTAGTAGTTGGCTATACCTAAAAATTGTCTTACTTCATCCACATTTGTGGGTTCAGGGAAACCCCTTACTGCTTGTATTTTGTCCTCAGAGGTGTGGATCCCCTCTGCATCTAGTCTGTGGCCTAAGAATTTTATTTCCTTAAAGCAAAATTTACATTTAGACGGCCTAATTTTTAAAGCAGCGTTGGTTAACTTGTGTAGGAGCTGGTCTGATTTCTGTAGATGTTCATCTATTGTGTGTTGCAGTTATGATGTTGTCCAAGTACACAAATATACCATCACCTAATATTCCTGATAGTAACACTATTCATTACTCACTGGAATACGCCTGGCACTGTCCTTAATCCCAGTGGCATTCTTTTATACTGATAATGCCCATTGTCTGTAGAGAAAGCAGTGTATTTGTGGGAATCTTTATCTAACCATATCTGATAGCAGCCACATCATAAATCGATCATAGAAAAGACCATATTTTCTGGTCAAATAATGCGCAGGACATCACTTAACAATGGCATGGAAAAGCAGTCGGGAATGGCTTCCTGGTTAAGTCTGCGATAATCAACAACTGCCCACATTTTCCTGTTTTGTTTAGGTACGAAGAAGAGTGGTGCATTCCGTGGGGACACTGAAGGTTCAGTGATGTCCAAACTTAACATTTCATGCACATACTGCTTTGGTAGTGCATGTTGTGAGTGTGCAATTCTATACGCTGGCAAAAAGATTGGTTGTGTATCCTGTTTTACATTAATACTTCGTATGGTGTTGGATTAGATTTGTACACCAAAGTTTTCACCAGGTAATGCGACAGTCTGTCGATGCTTCTGTAGTAAATGTAATAAATAATTTCCCACATCAGAATTATCTGAGCACTTCTTAACGTGTATGATTGATTTTCCTTACTTGTTGAGATTAACTTCTAGGCTTGTAGGGTTGTCGATAGTTGTAGATGATCGCTGCTATAGTTTCTTGTAAATCGTGGAGTTGTGGTTGAGATGGTTAGGAGAGATTAGGATCAAAGTTAAGTTGCCTTGATGCTCCGCCAGCTCTCGCTTTCTGTTTTGCTTGCAGTATGATTGATGATTCTTGACTGAGACGTTAATTGGCATCGTTTATCACTGTCGCCAATCTCGCTTAGCGTAGTTTATCGTAGTTGTTATCGCTGCCAGCAATCTTGAGAGCGTGGTCGTAGGGCCTTGATCGGAGAGAGGGAGGTCAATTGTACATCATCCATGCACTGCCAGAATAAAGTCGTGAGACGTAGTATTGTGCAAACTTCTTGCTGCTTATTAAATGTAGGGTCATCGGCTAGAGTGCATCAGCGAGGTGAGTTAGGGCACTCTTGGGTTATAGAATTTATTGTACAGTTAAATCGAACAGTGATTTACTGTACAGCGTAATATAGCGTGATGGCAAAGCCCTTTAGCTGACCCTTGTGTTATCGGGTCTTCTCTCCAACTCCTTCTAAGCGGAGGGGAATCTCTCCGACATATTATACAGCTTGGAGAGGATGTGTGTGTGTGTGTGTGTGTGTGTGTGTGTGTGTGTGTGTGTGTGTGTGTGTGTGTGTGTGTGTGTGTGTGTGATGTAGTGCCTGGTAGATCTCCATTCACGTGGACTGACCGACTAGAGTTGGTTACCCCACGTGTTTGAATACGTCATGAAATTCTTGGTCGTCTGGACTACAAAGAGATTGTTTGGGATACATTACTTGTATATGTCAAACATTCTTGATGGTCTGGGACGAGACTGTGGATATACATTATGTGGATTGACATTCCTAGTGAGAAGCTGTGTATGTCTCCAGCAGACACTACATCCTGTACATTGTGTTATGAGATATATACTGGCGCCTATATAATGCCTACAGCTTAACATTTCTTGCAAAATCTCTGGTGTCTCTGAAATTAGGATAGTGACATCTGCAAATCTTGAATAGTGTAAGTTTTCTCCATCTGTGTTTAATTCTTTTTTCTTCCATTCTACTGTTTCTGGAAATGCTTTCAAGGTATGCTGTAAATAATTTTGGTGAAATTTTATGTCACGATGCACGCCTCTCTCAATGCCATTTTTTTCTGAGTCTTTATGCACCTTAGCTGTAGCATTTCCCTCCCTGCATGTTTTGAAGCAGACTGTTTTGTGGACAATGTTTCCATATTTTCCTGATGCCCGCAGTGAATTTTACAATTGCTATGTGCTCCACTGAGTCGAAACCCTTTTCGTAATCAACAAAACCTAAGCATAGTGGATTGTTACTGGTATATTTTGTAGTTTCCTCAATCACCTGAGTCATTGTGTGTAGATGATCAGTAGTCGAATACCCACCGCGAAATCTGGCCTGCTGGCGAGATTGGTTTTCTTCCTGATTTGCTGTTTTTCTGTTCGTAAGGACGTTAGTGAAGGGTTTGTAAATAACTGATAAAATCAATAGATCGATAGCTGCGAAGATCTTCTGGGTCGCCTTTCTTGTACAGCAAAATAACTATTGCATTTTGCCATGTTTGGGGGATATTAATTTTCTTACTACACTAATATATGGGCAGGTCGGATTAGAACATCTCCATCCGACAATAAATTTGATGATGTTCTGTCTTTTTTTTTTCCTTTTCATACTCTGAAAAGTTTACTTTATTTGGTGTCTCCTTCCTCTGGTATTGTACTTATGTCATCTGAAAAACCAGCTGTTGGTACTGTTGTCTTTGATACATACACTTCTTTGAAAAGTTCTCCAACTCTCTTCCTCATCTACTCTCTGTACTAGTTTTTATCATTTTTGTTTTTCAGTGATAAAATTTATTGCTTTCTTAGTAAATTTTCCATCACACCCATTTCAGATTCTATTTTCCTTTTTGATGGATTATTTGATCTCATCCCTGTTCTTTTGTTTTCTTTTGTCTGTCTGCACTTTCTGTTTTGTCTTTTTTTCTTCTTTCAACTACTTTCTTCTCTTCTTGAGCTCGAAGGTCGCTTTTAAAAACATGTTGGTTTTGAGTATAGTAGTTTTCCCTACTGCCTCTGCTTTTTCCCCTTGTACTTATGTAACTTAAGTGTTACACTTGGTGTACAGTAACTTAGAGCCTAAAATATGTTGTTTAGTGCTATCTGAAAGAGAGTTTTGCTTTTGCTTACTATGATTCGGGCTATATACAGTATATATATTTTTTTGTTCAATTACCTTTTTTCTTTTTCCTTTCAAAAAATTGAATGTGGCTGTGGAACTCACTACTCTGTAGTCACTTCCAATATTTTCTTTGTTGATAA
>NW_027644811.1:0-4995 GCF_032717465.1 Coenobita brevimanus | reverse complement strand
CACTAACATGATCATTTGCCCCGACATTATCCGATTTATTCACCTTCTCGATAACTGACTGAAATTTTGGTAATCATGGTCGGTGACAGGATGGGGCTTTGACCATAATGGCTTTCAGGTTGGCTCTCATGACTGTACCGTTCACATATTTGCATAAAGATTGTGCTTTACACCCTTCCTTGATCAGGGCATGCGTTCTGACGTCGTGCGTTGTGTGAACTACGGGGGCAGGGGGTGAAGATTGTCAGTACCCCCTCCCCCCCCAAAGAAATTACTTAAAAGAAATAATGCGTGTACTCAATCGGATGACGTGGATGTGGACGTATTGTAACTACATATTTACACGGTACGGCAATTCCACTATGACACGAGCTGTTGACAATGCTGGTGCTCTTGGGTCTAAAGAAGCTATTTTTTCGGTGACAATCCTTACTAAGAAATGAGTTCATTATTCACACCCGTCCGACAAGGGAGATACAATAATCCTGGTTAACATATGTTTTTTTCGAAGGTGCCCTGAGGTTTATGGAAAGTCCCAAATACTCCTTGCTAATTAAACAGCCGATGGAAAATATGTTAAATACCATTGTTAAATTTGCCAACATTTACAAACAACCACACTGATATATTTCCAGAGGAAGATTTTTGTGTTTTGGCGTCGTAGCAGTGGCTAATTGTACACACCATCTCTAAACTGTCACCTCTATGCCCGCTACTCCAGTCCCCCTTCCCTACCCCCTCACCTCTTCCCTACCCCCTCACCTCTTCCCTACCCCCTCACCTCTTCCCTACCCCCTCACCTCTTCCCTACCCCCTCACCTCTTCCCTACCCCCTCACCTCTTCCCTACCCCCTCACCTCTTCCCTACCCCCTCACCTCTTCCCTCTACCCCCTCACCTCTTCCCTCTACCCCCTCACCTCTTCCCTCTACCCCCTCACCTCTTCCCTCTACCCCCTCACCTCTTCCCTCTACCCCCTCACCACTTCCCTCTACCCCCTCACCTCTTCCCTACTCCCTCACCTCTTCCCTACTCCCTCACCTCTTCCCTCTACCCCCTCACCTCTTCCCTCTACCCCCTCCCATCTTCCCTACCCCCTCACCTCTTCCCTCAACCCCCGTCCCCTCTTCTCTACCCCCTCACCTCTTCCCTACCCCCTCACCACTTCCCTACCCCCTCACCTCTTCCCTCTACGTCCCTTTCTCCCCGTTACCAGTCAAACCTCCCCTACCCTCACACCTCTGCTCTCTACCTCTCAGGTTGAATTTTTCCATTGACACGAAGAAAGAAGAGGATTTTCGCACGACCAAGCAGGCAGAGGATATTTACACGGCCAGGCAAGCAAAGGATATTCACACCGACACGGCAGACGACAAGAGTGGGAAATAATCGCTTTCTTCACAAGTAAAAGGTATTTGAACCATTTTTAAACTTTTTGAAATTTGAAATATTTTTTTTCTGAGCTTTTCTCACATCGTACACTTAGTCGTGCATTTTGTTTATTGTTAAAAGAGTTATTTTCACACACACACACACACACACACACACACACACACACACACACACACACACACACACACACACACACACACACACACACACACGCACACATACACACACACATACACACACGCACACATACACACACACACATACACGCACACATACACACACACACATACACGCACACATACACACACACACACACGCACACACATACACACACACACAAACACTCACACACACACACACACACACACACACACACACACACACACACACACAGGCACTGATACACACAGACACTGATACACACAGGCACTGATACACACAGGCACTGATACACACAGGCACTGATACACACAGGCACTGATACACGCACACTCAGATACGAGCACAGATACACGCACACAATGATGCACACACACCATACACAGGTTCAGGTTCACGCACATTCTGATACACACACACACACACACACACACACACACACACACACACACACACACACACACACACACACACACACACACACACACACACACACACACACACACACACACACACACACACACACACACACACACACACATACATAAACAAGCACACACTGAACACGTACACACTGAACATGCACAATTTGACTAAGTACACACTGAACATACACAATATGACTACGTACACACTGAGCACGTACACAATGATGCACGCACACACCGATGCACGCACACGCTGCGGCATGTACGCACTAAACACTCGCACACGGAGCAGGCGCACACTAAAGCACGCACGTATTCATGCACGCAAACACTGATACAAGCACTGATCAGAGCACGCACGCACACTAATATACGCACACACTGATACACACAGGCACTGATACACACAGGCACTGATACACACAGGTACTGATACACACAGGCACTGATACACACAGGCACTGATACACACAGGCACTGATACACACAGGCACTGATACACACAGGCACTGATACACACAGGCGCTGATACACACAGGCACTGATACACACAGGCACTGATACACGCACACTCAGATACGAGCACAGATACACGCACACAATGATGCACACACTCACACACACACAGGTTCACGCACATGCCGATACACACACACACACACACACACACACACACACGCACACACGCACACACACGCACACACGCACACACACACGCACACACACGCACACACACACGCACACACACGCACACACACACGCACACACACGCACACACACACACACACACACACACACACACACACAGCCACTAAACAGGTGGTGGGTCATATTTAGTTGACGTGTCGGAGTGTGGAGATACAGACAGATAGGACAGAGAGAGAGAGAGAGAGAGAGAGAGAGAGAGAGAGGGGGGAGGCATGAGGTAAGATAGAGAGAGCGGGGGGGAGGGGCATGAGGCAAGTCAGGCAGGGAGGAGGAGGGTAGACTGTTGTTGTTCGTGTTCCTCCTCCAAATTCCCCTATTCGTCAACGCGATAGGATGGCCGGGGATACTGTAGAGATGGAAGGCAAAAGTGGCAGGAGATAAATTATATAAAATGGTGATCCCTGAACCTCACCTGTATCGAATCGTTCGTATCGTATTTTTTAAAGGATCTAACATGCTTGCATGCGTCGTCGGCCTTGGTCACATAATGGCGGCTCTCCACACTGCACAATCTTTTGCAGCCTCCCTATTCACTCCCTTATCCCTGAAGTCACACACTATGACCTCGTCGCAGGCCTTTTCAGGTCTGCCTCTCGCAGCCCAACCTCCGACGTTCACACCTCTCTCTCCTCACCCAGTTGTCATCCTCCATCCTCTTCACATGTCCTAACCACCTCAGTCTATCCCTCCTCATCACAACAATACACTTTTCTCCCATCCCGCCTCTTAATTCCTCAATAGTAAACCTAGCCTCCCCCCAAACCCAGGCCTAGCATTTAAGTAAGAACTACACGTCCATCTAATCATTGTTATTTCTGTACGAAATGTGTTGACTACGTAATCCTTGGTTAGGTAAAGATTCGTTTATTCCCCTGAACCAGAGTGACATTATTCTTATTTTATTCTTATTGTTATCAAGCCATTTTATTCAGCTTACGAGCAGCCTCTCGTACTAAAGACTTTATTAGTACTGCATCTGACTCCTTCAGTTTGAAAAGTGTACCCTAAGCTGAATAAAATCATCAGGCTGCTGCATGAATAAAATGAACGACGTTTCCTGGCTGAATGGGTTAACACTAACATGATCATTTGCCCCGACATTATCCAATTTATTCACCTTCTCGATAACTGACTGAAATTTTGGTAGTCATGGTCGGTGACAGGATGGGGCTTTGACCATAATGGCTTTCAGGTTGGCTCTCATGACTGTACAGTTCACATATTTGCATAAAGATTTTGATTTACACCCTTCCTTGATCAGGGTATGCGTTCTGACGTCGTGCGTTGTGTGAACTACGGGGGGAGGGGGTGAAGATTGTCTGTACCCCCTCCCCCCCCAACAAATTAGTTAAAAGAAATAATTCGTGTACTCTATTGGATGACGTGGATGTGGACGTATTATAACTACATATTTACACGGCACAGCAATTCCACTATGACACCAGCTGTTGACAATGCTGGTGCTCTTGGGTCTAAAGAAGCTATTTTTTCGGTGACAATCCCTACTAAGAAATGAGTTCATTATTCACACACCCGTCCGGCAAGGGAGATACAATAATCCTGGTTAACATCTGTTTATTTCGAAGGTGCCCTGAGGTTTATGAAAAGTCCCAAACACTCCTTGCTAATTAAACAGCCGATGGAAAATATGTTAAATACCATTGTTAAATTTGCCAACATTTACAAACAACCACACTGATATATTTCCAGAGGACGATTTTTATGATTTGGCGTCGTAGCAGTGGCTAATTGTACACACCATCTCTAAACTGTCACCTTCTCTATGCCCGCTACTCCAGTCCCCCTTCCCTACCCCCTCACCTCTTCCCTACCCCCTCACCTCTTCCCTCAACCCCCTCACCTCTTCCCTACCCCTCACCTCTTCCCTACCCCCTTACCTCTTCCCTCAACCCCCTCACCTCTTCCCTACCCCCTCACCTCTTCCCTACCCCCTCACCTTTTAACTACCCTCTCACCTTTTAACTACCCCCTCACCTCTTCCCTACCCTCTCACCTTTTAACTACCCCCTCACCTCTTCCCTCAACCCCCATCCCCTCTTCCCTATCCCCTCCTCTCCTCCCTACCCCCTCACCTCTTCCCTCTATCCACTCCCCTCTTCCCTCTACCCCCCTCCTCTCTTCCCTCTACCCCCCTCCTCTCTTCCCTCTACCCCCTCCTCTCTTCCCTCTACCCCCTCCCCTCTTCCCTCTACCCCCTCCCCTCTTCCCTCTACCCCCTCCCCTCTTCCCTCTACCCCCTCACCTCTTCCCTACCCCCTCACCTCTTCCCCCCTCACCTCTTCCCTCTA
>NW_027644810.1:0-18981 GCF_032717465.1 Coenobita brevimanus | reverse complement strand
ACATAGCTTTCTAAATTCATAATATTTAATACTAATCACCATGGCTCAATCGGTACCAATCTGGCTTCAGTGGAACTGTAGAGGTGCCATGGCAAATTGAGCGGAATTGCAGTAATTACTCTCTGCTCTGAACCCACTATGTGTGTGTCTTCAGGAGACAACGGTGGGGGACAGACAGTTCCCTTCCATTAGGGGGTATAAAGCCTTCCATGCATCTCCTCCTGGTGGTCACAGCGGTGGATGTGCAATTTTGTGCCGTTCTGATGTCCCCTTTATTTCCTTTGAGATTCAGTCGCCCTTTCAAGTTCTAGCCGTACAGATGCACGTTGGGAGGTGCTATACCATCTTTTGTCTGTACCTTCCACATTCCGTTCCTGTTATACGTGCTGATCTAGAAACCCTTATCAGCCAACTTCCACCTCCTTTCCTACTCCTTGGTGACCTTAATGGCCGCCATCCTTCGTGGGGTGACTCACTTTCAAATCCCCGGAGTGATCTTCTTCTCTCTTTGGTTGGGGATTTAGATTTGGTTGTCCTAAATGATGGAAGGCCGACCCATTTTGATGTTCAGACTGGCACGTATTCTCTCATTGACCTTACCATCTCCTCCTCTAACTGTGCCCTTGATTTTTCTTGGGAGGTTTGGGATGATCTACATGGCAGTGACCATTATCCTGTAGTGGTCCAGCCTACTTGCTCTGTTCCTGTAGCCCGTCTGCCACGATTGGTGTCTGGACACGGCTGATTGGTCTCTCTTTGAGGAACTATGTGTATTTGCCAACAGGGTTACTGATTTTTCAACAATCGATGATGCCGAATGTTATTTTACTAAGACCATTTTCTCAGCAGGGGTTCATTCTATCCCACGGACTTCTGGTGTTTTTTCTCAGAGACCTGTGCCATTGTGGAATGATGACTGCTCCATAGCAAAGGGAACTTACAAAGCAGCTGCTCGTCGGTATTTTGCCAATCGTAATGTTGATTTTCTAAAAATACAGTTTCGCAAAGCACGTGCTCGCTATACGTGTTTCATGAAGAATGCTCGCCGTAACTCGTGGAGGTCGTATGTTTCTACAATTACATCTTCAACTTCAATGTCTGTGGTGTGGAAAAAGGTGCACAATATTTCTGGTAGGTTCTCGCCCCCCTCCCCTCCGGTGTTTCGCCTTCACGGAGAGTTTGTGTCTGCACCAGATGCAGTAGCCTCTGCTTTTGCAGATCAGTTTTACGCTGTCTCCAAAAAGGATCCTTCTCAGCCATTTGCCACCTTTCGTAGCAATCAGGTGAGGCTGGGTCTTGACTTTCGCTCTCGTGGCGGAGAGCTGTATAATTTAGATTTCAGCCTCTGTGAGCTACGTGATGCCCTTTCAGAGTGTCGTGACACTGCTTCTGGGCCTGACGATATTCCATGCGCTATGCTGCATCATCTTCCGACTGATTCACTTCAGTTTTTATTGGACCTTTTTAACAGGGTTTGGAGTGAGGGCTCTATTCCGACGACTTGGAAGTTGTGTATTGTCCTCCCCTTTCCCAAGCCTGGTAAAGACCATTCCCAAGTCTCCAACTATCGCCCTATCACTTTAACATCATGTGTGTGCAAGCTGTTTGGAAAGATGGTCAATGCCAGGCTTATGTGGTTTCTGGAGAAGGGTTGCTTTCTCTCTCCGTCGCAGAGTGGTTTCCGAAAATTACGGTGCACTTCAGACAACCTTATCAGGCTTGAGGCGTCAATCTGTGAAGCTTTTGCCTCCAAGCAACATCTTGTGGCTGTGTTTTTTCACCTTGAGAAGGCTTATGACACTGCCTGGCGCCATGGCATCCTCCAACAACTTCATGCCTTTGGTTTACGTGGTCGCCTGCCTGTGTTGCTTGGAGACTTCTTGACTGATCGTGTATTTCGGGTCCGTGTGGGTTCTACCCTCTCTGCGCCACTGTGCCAGGAGGAAGGTGTCCCACAGGGTAGTGTCTTAAGTGTTTCCCTGTTTGCAGTGGCCATTAATGGTATCATTGACACTGTGCCTGCTGGGGTATCCTCATCCCTTTATGTGGATGAATTAGCTATGTGGTTTTCTGGCTCCCGCATGTCTGCTATTGAGCGGCGAATGCAACCTGCCTTGGACAAGATTTCTGCCTGGGCCACTTCCAAGGGTTTTAGGTTTTCCCCTTGAAAGACTGTGGCTATGCACTTCTGTAGGATGAGAGGGGTACACCCGGACCCTGATCTCCAGCTTTGTGGCAGGGGACTCCGTTGTGTGACGGAGACGAAATTCTTGGGCCTGACTTTTGATTGTCGTTTGACATGGGTCTCACACTTGGCAAATCTTAAAACATCATGTATGAAGGCTCTCAATCTATTGAGGGTTCTGTCCCATACCTCTTGGGGTGCTGATCGAAGGACACTCTTGCAATTGTTTCAGGTATTTGTAACCTCTAAGCTGTCACATGGCTGTGAGGTATATTCCTCTGCCACAGAATCAAGACTAAAAACTCTAGATGCTGTCTATCATACTGGTCTTCGCCTTGCAACTAGGGCTTTTCGGTCCTCTCCAATTCCCAGCTTATTGGTGGAAGCTGGTGTGTCTCCCTTAGATCTACTGCATCAGTCTGTTGCAGTTCGGTGCTGGCTCCGGATTCGTCGCCTTCCAGGCTCGCTTGTCTGTGAGGGTGTGATGAAACAGTCTTGTCTTTTGTGTTATAGTAGACACCCTCGCATGCCTCGTCCATTTGGCTATAGGGTTCAGGATATAATGGAGGGGTTTGGTTTGTCGGCAGTACTTGTCAGTCCTGTTCGGATCCCAAGGGTTGCGCCTTGGATATTGCCCAAGGTAACTTTCTGCAGGCCTAGTGCAGGTTCAAAGGATTTTGTTGCTCCTCAGTGTCTTTTAAGGTTATTTTTTGAACATTCTTCTAGTCATGGTGGTTCTGTGCCTGTGTATACCGATGGCTCTAAATCTGCATCAGGTGTTGGTTTTGGAGTGGTATTTCCCAATTTTAGCCGTGGAGGTAGTCTTCCTTTGGTTGCCTCAGTTTTTACTGCGGAGTTGTCAGCCACCATTTTAGCCTTGAAGTTGGTGTTTGTTCATCCTGACTATTTTACTATTTTTAGCGACTCTCAAAGGGCACTTTTGTCCCTGGACTCTTTTTAACTCTTCCCATCCCTTAGTTTTAGCTATTTTGGAGTGGCTGTTCCTCATTCGTCGTCGGGGGAAGAGAGTGGATTTTTGCTGGGTTCCCGCACATGTTGGTGTGGTGGGCAATGAGACTGCGGATGCATTGGCCAAGGCTGCGGCTACTCAACAGCCCCCAACAGAATATCCGCTTCCTGCATCTGATCTAACACCTTACTTGTGGGACAGAATGCATGTGTGTTGGCAGAGACGCTGGGATGGTGTTGCTCATAATAAGCTGAAAGAGGTCTTCCAGAGAGTGGTTGTGCCAAGGGTTCTCCCTTCCATGCCTCGGCGATTGGAGGTAGCTCTTGCTAGGCTTCGCATTGGGCACTCTCGGCTTACACATGGGTTCCTGATGAGTGGCGAGACTCAACCGTACTGTGATGATTGCTTTGTTCCCCTTACTGTCCGTCACTTGCTGGTCGAGTGTCAGAGTTTGGGGGACCTGCGTCGGAGATTCCTCCATAGGCATACAGGGGTAGATGGTGCCTACTGTCTCTCCTCGATGCTTGGTGGAGCCCATAGCGTTTTTACTGATGTTTTTGGTTTTCTTCAGGAGGCGGGCCTCCTTCCACTCTTATAAGAAACTGTTTTCTCTTCTAACTATTCTTTTATTATTTTCAGTGTATTATTTCTAGAAAAAGTTATTAACTATGCACAATTTATTTGCCATGTGTTTTAGCTTGTTGTCCGGCGGCATATGACCTTAGCAGTTGCGCCGCCAGTTTCTACTACAATCAATCAATCAATCAATCACGTCCGCCGTTCTTGCAGGCGGGAAGCGTCTGGCCTTTCTGAGGTCTGTGGAAAATGTGGTGGAATTTCTCATGGTATAGATGATTGTTCTCAACCCTCTAAATGTTTGAACTGTGGAGGAGCACATGCAGCCTCCTCAAGGGATTGTGATGTAAACAAATATGAATACGAGATCATTTCTGTCCGAACGAAGAGGAAAATTTCCTTTTCTGAAGCAAAGGCCAGGGTAAGGGAGCGGTTCATTCGTCCTGGGGTTACCTTTGCTGCTGCGTTGTCTCGCCATAAAGCTACCCGGCAGGTGCCCCTGCCATCACACAATGCCCCATCAAATTCTCGGGGTTCTACTTCCCGGCCTTCTCGCCCGGGGGGTTCCACTGAGGGAGTGCAGCCTGGAAGCAGCTGTGCTTCCTCCAGGGAGGTGCCTCCTGTCTCTGGGGGTGTCCCCTCTGCGGTGGTTCTTTCAGCGTCTGGGAGTGCCTCCCCCATCCCAGTTCCTCCGGTTCCTCCTGTGACAAACACCCGTGTCGATGCTACACTTTGCTTTGACACATCCAAAACTCCCGATGTCCTTCCTGTGCATCCCTGTCCTGACATATCCAAAAAAAACAGCGTCTCTCATACTTCTGTATCAGCTGCTACTTCCGTACCGACTGCTGCTCTTGTACCATCTGCCCGCTCTGCTACTGTTGCTCACTCTTCTTTACAGTGTGGCACTATAGTTTCTAATGCTTTAAGTTCTGGTGCAGAGATGGAGGTTGCATCTGCCAACCTCAAACGAGTGAGGAGTGAGGAGTTTTTGGGTGACTCCCCTCCTGCTAAGGTTCAAACTTCTGTACCACATGAGGATTCTGAGGGGGCTCTTCGCTCGACAACCCAGCCAGTGGTGGCGTCTAAGTCTGTGGGTGTTCATGATGGCCTTTCTAGGATTCCCGTCCCTGCCTCTTCCTCAGGTGTGGTGGGGCCTGGGTCTTTAGATACTCATAGAGCTCAGTCGATTGCTCCCTCTGATCCGTCACCCAGCAGCCAACCTTTGGATGATTTGGTTGGGATGGGTTCGGTTCGCCCCGAGGTGCCAGCTGAACCCTCACATGGGTGTGCTGACGGGGCACGTGGGTCTTCCAAGAAGGTCTCTGTGCTTCGGACTCATTCTGGCGATGGGCGGGACATGTCTCGGGGTAAGGGTACTTCCGCCCATGGAAACTCTAAATCTTCATTGCCTTCTCGGTTGGTGAGGCAGAGCTCCACGCCTAGGAAGAAGGGCTTTCACTCCCTTCCCAACGAGGTTGCTACATAGCTTTCTAAATTCATAATATTTAATACTAATCACCATGGCTCAATCGGTACCAATCTGGCTTCAGTGGAACTGTAGAGGTGCCATGGCAAATTGAGCGGAATTGCAGTAATTACTCTCTGCTCTGAACCCACTATGTGTGTGTCTTCAGGAGACAACGGTGGGGGACAGACAGTTCCCTTCCATTAGGGGGTATAAAGCCTTCCATGCATCTCCTCCTGGTGGTCACAGCGGTGGATGTGCAATTTTGTGCCGTTCTGATGTCCCCTTTATTTCCTTTGAGATTCAGTCGCCCTTTCAAGTTCTAGCCGTACAGATGCACGTTGGGAGGTGCTATACCATCTTTTGTCTGTACCTTCCACATTCCGTTCCTGTTATACGTGCTGATCTAGAAACCCTTATCAGCCAACTTCCACCTCCTTTCCTACTCCTTGGTGACCTTAATGGCCGCCATCCTTCGTGGGGTGACTCACTTTCAAATCCCCGGAGTGATCTTCTTCTCTCTTTGGTTGGGGATTTAGATTTGGTTGTCCTAAATGATGGAAGGCCGACCCATTTTGATGTTCAGACTGGCACGTATTCTCTCATTGACCTTACCATCTCCTCCTCTAACTGTGCCCTTGATTTTTCTTGGGAGGTTTGGGATGATCTACATGGCAGTGACCATTATCCTGTAGTGGTCCAGCCTACTTGCTCTGTTCCTGTAGCCCGTCTGCCACGATTGGTGTCTGGACACGGCTGATTGGTCTCTCTTTGAGGAACTATGTGTATTTGCCAACAGGGTTACTGATTTTTCAACAATCGATGATGCCGAATGTTATTTTACTAAGACCATTTTCTCAGCAGGGGTTCATTCTATCCCACGGACTTCTGGTGTTTTTTCTCAGAGACCTGTGCCATTGTGGAATGATGACTGCTCCATAGCAAAGGGAACTTACAAAGCAGCTGCTCGTCGGTATTTTGCCAATCGTAATGTTGATTTTCTAAAAATACAGTTTCGCAAAGCACGTGCTCGCTATACGTGTTTCATGAAGAATGCTCGCCGTAACTCGTGGAGGTCGTATGTTTCTACAATTACATCTTCAACTTCAATGTCTGTGGTGTGGAAAAAGGTGCACAATATTTCTGGTAGGTTCTCGCCCCCCTCCCCTCCGGTGTTTCGCCTTCACGGAGAGTTTGTGTCTGCACCAGATGCAGTAGCCTCTGCTTTTGCAGATCAGTTTTACGCTGTCTCCAAAAAGGATCCTTCTCAGCCATTTGCCACCTTTCGTAGCAATCAGGTGAGGCTGGGTCTTGACTTTCGCTCTCGTGGCGGAGAGCTGTATAATTTAGATTTCAGCCTCTGTGAGCTACGTGATGCCCTTTCAGAGTGTCGTGACACTGCTTCTGGGCCTGACGATATTCCATGCGCTATGCTGCATCATCTTCCGACTGATTCACTTCAGTTTTTATTGGACCTTTTTAACAGGGTTTGGAGTGAGGGCTCTATTCCGACGACTTGGAAGTTGTGTATTGTCCTCCCCTTTCCCAAGCCTGGTAAAGACCATTCCCAAGTCTCCAACTATCGCCCTATCACTTTAACATCATGTGTGTGCAAGCTGTTTGGAAAGATGGTCAATGCCAGGCTTATGTGGTTTCTGGAGAAGGGTTGCTTTCTCTCTCCGTCGCAGAGTGGTTTCCGAAAATTACGGTGCACTTCAGACAACCTTATCAGGCTTGAGGCGTCAATCTGTGAAGCTTTTGCCTCCAAGCAACATCTTGTGGCTGTGTTTTTTCACCTTGAGAAGGCTTATGACACTGCCTGGCGCCATGGCATCCTCCAACAACTTCATGCCTTTGGTTTACGTGGTCGCCTGCCTGTGTTGCTTGGAGACTTCTTGACTGATCGTGTATTTCGGGTCCGTGTGGGTTCTACCCTCTCTGCGCCACTGTGCCAGGAGGAAGGTGTCCCACAGGGTAGTGTCTTAAGTGTTTCCCTGTTTGCAGTGGCCATTAATGGTATCATTGACACTGTGCCTGCTGGGGTATCCTCATCCCTTTATGTGGATGAATTAGCTATGTGGTTTTCTGGCTCCCGCATGTCTGCTATTGAGCGGCGAATGCAACCTGCCTTGGACAAGATTTCTGCCTGGGCCACTTCCAAGGGTTTTAGGTTTTCCCCTTGAAAGACTGTGGCTATGCACTTCTGTAGGATGAGAGGGGTACACCCGGACCCTGATCTCCAGCTTTGTGGCAGGGGACTCCGTTGTGTGACGGAGACGAAATTCTTGGGCCTGACTTTTGATTGTCGTTTGACATGGGTCTCACACTTGGCAAATCTTAAAACATCATGTATGAAGGCTCTCAATCTATTGAGGGTTCTGTCCCATACCTCTTGGGGTGCTGATCGAAGGACACTCTTGCAATTGTTTCAGGTATTTGTAACCTCTAAGCTGTCACATGGCTGTGAGGTATATTCCTCTGCCACAGAATCAAGACTAAAAACTCTAGATGCTGTCTATCATACTGGTCTTCGCCTTGCAACTAGGGCTTTTCGGTCCTCTCCAATTCCCAGCTTATTGGTGGAAGCTGGTGTGTCTCCCTTAGATCTACTGCATCAGTCTGTTGCAGTTCGGTGCTGGCTCCGGATTCGTCGCCTTCCAGGCTCGCTTGTCTGTGAGGGTGTGATGAAACAGTCTTGTCTTTTGTGTTATAGTAGACACCCTCGCATGCCTCGTCCATTTGGCTATAGGGTTCAGGATATAATGGAGGGGTTTGGTTTGTCGGCAGTACTTGTCAGTCCTGTTCGGATCCCAAGGGTTGCGCCTTGGATATTGCCCAAGGTAACTTTCTGCAGGCCTAGTGCAGGTTCAAAGGATTTTGTTGCTCCTCAGTGTCTTTTAAGGTTATTTTTTGAACATTCTTCTAGTCATGGTGGTTCTGTGCCTGTGTATACCGATGGCTCTAAATCTGCATCAGGTGTTGGTTTTGGAGTGGTATTTCCCAATTTTAGCCGTGGAGGTAGTCTTCCTTTGGTTGCCTCAGTTTTTACTGCGGAGTTGTCAGCCACCATTTTAGCCTTGAAGTTGGTGTTTGTTCATCCTGACTATTTTACTATTTTTAGCGACTCTCAAAGGGCACTTTTGTCCCTGGACTCTTTTTAACTCTTCCCATCCCTTAGTTTTAGCTATTTTGGAGTGGCTGTTCCTCATTCGTCGTCGGGGAAGAGAGTGGATTTTTGCTGGGTTCCCGCACATGTTGGTGTGGTGGGCAATGAGACTGCGGATGCATTGGCCAAGGCTGCGGCTACTCAACAGCCCCCAACAGAATATCCGCTTCCTGCATCTGATCTAACACCTTACTTGTGGGACAGAATGCATGTGTGTTGGCAGAGACGCTGGGATGGTGTTGCTCATAATAAGCTGAAAGAGGTCTTCCAGAGAGTGGTTGTGCCAAGGGTTCTCCCTTCCATGCCTCGGCGATTGGAGGTAGCTCTTGCTAGGCTTCGCATTGGGCACTCTCGGCTTACACATGGGTTCCTGATGAGTGGCGAGACTCAACCGTACTGTGATGATTGCTTTGTTCCCCTTACTGTCCGTCACTTGCTGGTCGAGTGTCAGAGTTTGGGGGACCTGCGTCGGAGATTCCTCCATAGGCATACAGGGGTAGATGGTGCCTACTGTCTCTCCTCGATGCTTGGTGGAGCCCATAGCGTTTTTACTGATGTTTTTGGTTTTCTTCAGGAGGCGGGCCTCCTTCCACTCTTATAAGAAACTGTTTTCTCTTCTAACTATTCTTTTATTATTTTCAGTGTATTATTTCTAGAAAAAGTTATTAACTATGCACAATTTATTTGCCATGTGTTTTAGCTTGTTGTCCGGCGGCATATGACCTTAGCAGTTGCGCCGCCAGTTTCTACTACAATCAATCAATCAATCAATCACGTCCGCCGTTCTTGCAGGCGGGAAGCGTCTGGCCTTTCTGAGGTCTGTGGAAAATGTGGTGGAATTTCTCATGGTATAGATGATTGTTCTCAACCCTCTAAATGTTTGAACTGTGGAGGAGCACATGCAGCCTCCTCAAGGGATTGTGATGTAAACAAATATGAATACGAGATCATTTCTGTCCGAACGAAGAGGAAAATTTCCTTTTCTGAAGCAAAGGCCAGGGTAAGGGAGCGGTTCATTCGTCCTGGGGTTACCTTTGCTGCTGCGTTGTCTCGCCATAAAGCTACCCGGCAGGTGCCCCTGCCATCACACAATGCCCCATCAAATTCTCGGGGTTCTACTTCCCGGCCTTCTCGCCCGGGGGGTTCCACTGAGGGAGTGCAGCCTGGAAGCAGCTGTGCTTCCTCCAGGGAGGTGCCTCCTGTCTCTGGGGGTGTCCCCTCTGCGGTGGTTCTTTCAGCGTCTGGGAGTGCCTCCCCCATCCCAGTTCCTCCGGTTCCTCCTGTGACAAACACCCGTGTCGATGCTACACTTTGCTTTGACACATCCAAAACTCCCGATGTCCTTCCTGTGCATCCCTGTCCTGACATATCCAAAAAAAACAGCGTCTCTCATACTTCTGTATCAGCTGCTACTTCCGTACCGACTGCTGCTCTTGTACCATCTGCCCGCTCTGCTACTGTTGCTCACTCTTCTTTACAGTGTGGCACTATAGTTTCTAATGCTTTAAGTTCTGGTGCAGAGATGGAGGTTGCATCTGCCAACCTCAAACGAGTGAGGAGTGAGGAGTTTTTGGGTGACTCCCCTCCTGCTAAGGTTCAAACTTCTGTACCACATGAGGATTCTGAGGGGGCTCTTCGCTCGACAACCCAGCCAGTGGTGGCGTCTAAGTCTGTGGGTGTTCATGATGGCCTTTCTAGGATTCCCGTCCCTGCCTCTTCCTCAGGTGTGGTGGGGCCTGGGTCTTTAGATACTCATAGAGCTCAGTCGATTGCTCCCTCTGATCCGTCACCCAGCAGCCAACCTTTGGATGATTTGGTTGGATTGGGGTTCGGTTGGCCCCGAGGTGCCAGCTGAACCCTCACATGGGTGTGCTGACGGGGCACGTGGGTCTTCCAAGAAGGTCTCTGTGCTTCGGACTCATTCTGGCGATGGGCGGGACATGTCTCGGGGTAAGGGTACTTCCGCCCATGGAAACTCTAAATCTTCATTGCCTTCTCGGTTGGTGAGGCAGAGCTCCACGCCTAGGAAGAAGGGCTTTCACTCCCTTCCCAACGAGGTTGCTACATAGCTTTCTAAATTCATAATATTTAATACTAATCACCATGGCTCAATCGGTACCAATCTGGCTTCAGTGGAACTGTAGAGGTGCCATGGCAAATTGAGCGGAATTGCAGTAATTACTCTCTGCTCTGAACCCACTATGTGTGTGTCTTCAGGAGACAACGGTGGGGGACAGACAGTTCCCTTCCATTAGGGGGTATAAAGCCTTCCATGCATCTCCTCCTGGTGGTCACAGCGGTGGATGTGCAATTTTGTGCCGTTCTGATGTCCCCTTTATTTCCTTTGAGATTCAGTCGCCCTTTCAAGTTCTAGCCGTACAGATGCACGTTGGGAGGTGCTATACCATCTTTTGTCTGTACCTTCCACATTCCGTTCCTGTTATACGTGCTGATCTAGAAACCCTTATCAGCCAACTTCCACCTCCTTTCCTACTCCTTGGTGACCTTAATGGCCGCCATCCTTCGTGGGGTGACTCACTTTCAAATCCCCGGAGTGATCTTCTTCTCTCTTTGGTTGGGGATTTAGATTTGGTTGTCCTAAATGATGGAAGGCCGACCCATTTTGATGTTCAGACTGGCACGTATTCTCTCATTGACCTTACCATCTCCTCCTCTAACTGTGCCCTTGATTTTTCTTGGGAGGTTTGGGATGATCTACATGGCAGTGACCATTATCCTGTAGTGGTCCAGCCTACTTGCTCTGTTCCTGTAGCCCGTCTGCCACGATTGGTGTCTGGACACGGCTGATTGGTCTCTCTTTGAGGAACTATGTGTATTTGCCAACAGGGTTACTGATTTTTCAACAATCGATGATGCCGAATGTTATTTTACTAAGACCATTTTCTCAGCAGGGGTTCATTCTATCCCACGGACTTCTGGTGTTTTTTCTCAGAGACCTGTGCCATTGTGGAATGATGACTGCTCCATAGCAAAGGGAACTTACAAAGCAGCTGCTCGTCGGTATTTTGCCAATCGTAATGTTGATTTTCTAAAAATACAGTTTCGCAAAGCACGTGCTCGCTATACGTGTTTCATGAAGAATGCTCGCCGTAACTCGTGGAGGTCGTATGTTTCTACAATTACATCTTCAACTTCAATGTCTGTGGTGTGGAAAAAGGTGCACAATATTTCTGGTAGGTTCTCGCCCCCCTCCCCTCCGGTGTTTCGCCTTCACGGAGAGTTTGTGTCTGCACCAGATGCAGTAGCCTCTGCTTTTGCAGATCAGTTTTACGCTGTCTCCAAAAAGGATCCTTCTCAGCCATTTGCCACCTTTCGTAGCAATCAGGTGAGGCTGGGTCTTGACTTTCGCTCTCGTGGCGGAGAGCTGTATAATTTAGATTTCAGCCTCTGTGAGCTACGTGATGCCCTTTCAGAGTGTCGTGACACTGCTTCTGGGCCTGACGATATTCCATGCGCTATGCTGCATCATCTTCCGACTGATTCACTTCAGTTTTTATTGGACCTTTTTAACAGGGTTTGGAGTGAGGGCTCTATTCCGACGACTTGGAAGTTGTGTATTGTCCTCCCCTTTCCCAAGCCTGGTAAAGACCATTCCCAAGTCTCCAACTATCGCCCTATCACTTTAACATCATGTGTGTGCAAGCTGTTTGGAAAGATGGTCAATGCCAGGCTTATGTGGTTTCTGGAGAAGGGTTGCTTTCTCTCTCCGTCGCAGAGTGGTTTCCGAAAATTACGGTGCACTTCAGACAACCTTATCAGGCTTGAGGCGTCAATCTGTGAAGCTTTTGCCTCCAAGCAACATCTTGTGGCTGTGTTTTTTCACCTTGAGAAGGCTTATGACACTGCCTGGCGCCATGGCATCCTCCAACAACTTCATGCCTTTGGTTTACGTGGTCGCCTGCCTGTGTTGCTTGGAGACTTCTTGACTGATCGTGTATTTCGGGTCCGTGTGGGTTCTACCCTCTCTGCGCCACTGTGCCAGGAGGAAGGTGTCCCACAGGGTAGTGTCTTAAGTGTTTCCCTGTTTGCAGTGGCCATTAATGGTATCATTGACACTGTGCCTGCTGGGGTATCCTCATCCCTTTATGTGGATGAATTAGCTATGTGGTTTTCTGGCTCCCGCATGTCTGCTATTGAGCGGCGAATGCAACCTGCCTTGGACAAGATTTCTGCCTGGGCCACTTCCAAGGGTTTTAGGTTTTCCCCTTGAAAGACTGTGGCTATGCACTTCTGTAGGATGAGAGGGGTACACCCGGACCCTGATCTCCAGCTTTGTGGCAGGGGACTCCGTTGTGTGACGGAGACGAAATTCTTGGGCCTGACTTTTGATTGTCGTTTGACATGGGTCTCACACTTGGCAAATCTTAAAACATCATGTATGAAGGCTCTCAATCTATTGAGGGTTCTGTCCCATACCTCTTGGGGTGCTGATCGAAGGACACTCTTGCAATTGTTTCAGGTATTTGTAACCTCTAAGCTGTCATATGGCTGTGAGGTATATTCCTCTGCCACAGAATCAAGACTAAAAACTCTAGATGCTGTCTATCATACTGGTCTTCGCCTTGCAACTAGGGCTTTTCGGTCCTCTCCAATTCCCAGCTTATTGGTGGAAGCTGGTGTGTCTCCCTTAGATCTACTGCATCAGTCTGTTGCAGTTCGGTGCTGGCTCCGGATTCGTCGCCTTCCAGGCTCGCTTGTCTGTGAGGGTGTGATGAAACAGTCTTGTCTTTTGTGTTATAGTAGACACCCTCGCATGCCTCGTCCATTTGGCTATAGGGTTCAGGATATAATGGAGGGGTTTGGTTTGTCGGCAGTACTTGTCAGTCCTGTTCGGATCCCAAGGGTTGCGCCTTGGATATTGCCCAAGGTAACTTTCTGCAGGCCTAGTGCAGGTTCAAAGGATTTTGTTGCTCCTCAGTGTCTTTTAAGGTTATTTTTTGAACATTCTTCTAGTCATGGTGGTTCTGTGCCTGTGTATACCGATGGCTCTAAATCTGCATCAGGTGTTGGTTTTGGAGTGGTATTTCCCAATTTTAGCCGTGGAGGTAGTCTTCCTTTGGTTGCCTCAGTTTTTACTGCGGAGTTGTCAGCCACCATTTTAGCCTTGAAGTTGGTGTTTGTTCATCCTGACTATTTTACTATTTTTAGCGACTCTCAAAGGGCACTTTTGTCCCTGGACTCTTTTTAACTCTTCCCATCCCTTAGTTTTAGCTATTTTGGAGTGGCTGTTCCTCATTCGTCGTCGGGGGAAGAGAGTGGATTTTTGCTGGGTTCCCGCACATGTTGGTGTGGTGGGCAATGAGACTGCGGATGCATTGGCCAAGGCTGCGGCTACTCAACAGCCCCCAACAGAATATCCGCTTCCTGCATCTGATCTAACACCTTACTTGTGGGACAGAATGCATGTGTGTTGGCAGAGACGCTGGGATGGTGTTGCTCATAATAAGCTGAAAGAGGTCTTCCAGAGAGTGGTTGTGCCAAGGGTTCTCCCTTCCATGCCTCGGCGATTGGAGGTAGCTCTTGCTAGGCTTCGCATTGGGCACTCTCGGCTTACACATGGGTTCCTGATGAGTGGCGAGACTCAACCGTACTGTGATGATTGCTTTGTTCCCCTTACTGTCCGTCACTTGCTGGTCGAGTGTCAGAGTTTGGGGGACCTGCGTCGGAGATTCCTCCATAGGCATACAGGGGTAGATGGTGCCTACTGTCTCTCCTCGATGCTTGGTGGAGCCCATAGCGTTTTTACTGATGTTTTTGGTTTTCTTCAGGAGGCGGGCCTCCTTCCACTCTTATAAGAAACTGTTTTCTCTTCTAACTATTCTTTTATTATTTTCAGTGTATTATTTCTAGAAAAAGTTATTAACTATGCACAATTTATTTGCCATGTGTTTTAGCTTGTTGTCCGGCGGCATATGACCTTAGCAGTTGCGCCGCCAGTTTCTACTACAATCAATCAATCAATCACGTCCGCCGTTCTTGCAGGCGGGAAGCGTCTGGCCTTTCTGAGGTCTGTGGAAAATGTGGTGGAATTTCTCATGGTATAGATGATTGTTCTCAACCCTCTAAATGTTTGAACTGTGGAGGAGCACATGCAGCCTCCTCAAGGGATTGTGATGTAAACAAATATGAATACGAGATCATTTCTGTCCGAACGAAGAGGAAAATTTCCTTTTCTGAAGCAAAGGCCAGGGTAAGGGAGCGGTTCATTCGTCCTGGGGTTACCTTTGCTGCTGCGTTGTCTCGCCATAAAGCTACCCGGCAGGTGCCCCTGCCATCACACAATGCCCCATCAAATTCTCGGGGTTCTACTTCCCGGCCTTCTCGCCCGGGGGGTTCCACTGAGGGAGTGCAGCCTGGAAGCAGCTGTGCTTCCTCCAGGGAGGTGCCTCCTGTCTCTGGGGGTGTCCCCTCTGCGGTGGTTCTTTCAGCGTCTGGGAGTGCCTCCCCCATCCCAGTTCCTCCGGTTCCTCCTGTGACAAACACCCGTGTCGATGCTACACTTTGCTTTGACACATCCAAAACTCCCGATGTCCTTCCTGTGCATCCCTGTCCTGACATATCCAAAAAAAACAGCGTCTCTCATACTTCTGTATCAGCTGCTACTTCCGTACCGACTGCTGCTCTTGTACCATCTGCCCGCTCTGCTACTGTTGCTCACTCTTCTTTACAGTGTGGCACTATAGTTTCTAATGCTTTAAGTTCTGGTGCAGAGATGGAGGTTGCATCTGCCAACCTCAAACGAGTGAGGAGTGAGGAGTTTTTGGGTGACTCCCCTCCTGCTAAGGTTCAAACTTCTGTACCACATGAGGATTCTGAGGGGGCTCTTCGCTCGACAACCCAGCCAGTGGTGGCGTCTAAGTCTGTGGGTGTTCATGATGGCCTTTCTAGGATTCCCGTCCCTGCCTCTTCCTCAGGTGTGGTGGGGCCTGGGTCTTTAGATACTCATAGAGCTCAGTCGATTGCTCCCTCTGATCCGTCACCCAGCAGCCAACCTTTGGATGATTTGGTTGGGGGGGTTCGGTTGGCCCCGAGGTGCCAGCTGAACCCTCACATGGGTGTGCTGACGGGGCACGTGGGTCTTCCAAGAAGGTCTCTGTGCTTCGGACTCATTCTGGCGATGGGCGGGACATGTCTCGGGGTAAGGGTACTTCCGCCCATGGAAACTCTAAATCTTCATTGCCTTCTCGGTTGGTGAGGCAGAGCTCCACGCCTAGGAAGAAGGGCTTTCACTCCCTTCCCAACGAGGTTGCTACATAGCTTTCTAAATTCATAATATTTAATACTAATCACCATGGCTCAATCGGTACCAATCTGGCTTCAGTGGAACTGTAGAGGTGCCATGGCAAATTGAGCGGAATTGCAGTAATTACTCTCTGCTCTGAACCCACTATGTGTGTGTCTTCAGGAGACAACGGTGGGGGACAGACAGTTCCCTTCCATTAGGGGGTATAAAGCCTTCCATGCATCTCCTCCTGGTGGTCACAGCGGTGGATGTGCAATTTTGTGCCGTTCTGATGTCCCCTTTATTTCCTTTGAGATTCAGTCGCCCTTTCAAGTTCTAGCCGTACAGATGCACGTTGGGAGGTGCTATACCATCTTTTGTCTGTACCTTCCACATTCCGTTCCTGTTATACGTGCTGATCTAGAAACCCTTATCAGCCAACTTCCACCTCCTTTCCTACTCCTTGGTGACCTTAATGGCCGCCATCCTTCGTGGGGTGACTCACTTTCAAATCCCCGGAGTGATCTTCTTCTCTCTTTGGTTGGGGATTTAGATTTGGTTGTCCTAAATGATGGAAGGCCGACCCATTTTGATGTTCAGACTGGCACGTATTCTCTCATTGACCTTACCATCTCCTCCTCTAACTGTGCCCTTGATTTTTCTTGGGAGGTTTGGGATGATCTACATGGCAGTGACCATTATCCTGTAGTGGTCCAGCCTACTTGCTCTGTTCCTGTAGCCCGTCTGCCACGATTGGTGTCTGGACACGGCTGATTGGTCTCTCTTTGAGGAACTATGTGTATTTGCCAACAGGGTTACTGATTTTTCAACAATCGATGATGCCGAATGTTATTTTACTAAGACCATTTTCTCAGCAGGGGTTCATTCTATCCCACGGACTTCTGGTGTTTTTTCTCAGAGACCTGTGCCATTGTGGAATGATGACTGCTCCATAGCAAAGGGAACTTACAAAGCAGCTGCTCGTCGGTATTTTGCCAATCGTAATGTTGATTTTCTAAAAATACAGTTTCGCAAAGCACGTGCTCGCTATACGTGTTTCATGAAGAATGCTCGCCGTAACTCGTGGAGGTCGTATGTTTCTACAATTACATCTTCAACTTCAATGTCTGTGGTGTGGAAAAAGGTGCACAATATTTCTGGTAGGTTCTCGCCCCCCTCCCCTCCGGTGTTTCGCCTTCACGGAGAGTTTGTGTCTGCACCAGATGCAGTAGCCTCTGCTTTTGCAGATCAGTTTTACGCTGTCTCCAAAAAGGATCCTTCTCAGCCATTTGCCACCTTTCGTAGCAATCAGGTGAGGCTGGGTCTTGACTTTCGCTCTCGTGGCGGAGAGCTGTATAATTTAGATTTCAGCCTCTGTGAGCTACGTGATGCCCTTTCAGAGTGTCGTGACACTGCTTCTGGGCCTGACGATATTCCATGCGCTATGCTGCATCATCTTCCGACTGATTCACTTCAGTTTTTATTGGACCTTTTTAACAGGGTTTGGAGTGAGGGCTCTATTCCGACGACTTGGAAGTTGTGTATTGTCCTCCCCTTTCCCAAGCCTGGTAAAGACCATTCCCAAGTCTCCAACTATCGCCCTATCACTTTAACATCATGTGTGTGCAAGCTGTTTGGAAAGATGGTCAATGCCAGGCTTATGTGGTTTCTGGAGAAGGGTTGCTTTCTCTCTCCGTCGCAGAGTGGTTTCCGAAAATTACGGTGCACTTCAGACAACCTTATCAGGCTTGAGGCGTCAATCTGTGAAGCTTTTGCCTCCAAGCAACATCTTGTGGCTGTGTTTTTTCACCTTGAGAAGGCTTATGACACTGCCTGGCGCCATGGCATCCTCCAACAACTTCATGCCTTTGGTTTACGTGGTCGCCTGCCTGTGTTGCTTGGAGACTTCTTGACTGATCGTGTATTTCGGGTCCGTGTGGGTTCTACCCTCTCTGCGCCACTGTGCCAGGAGGAAGGTGTCCCACAGGGTAGTGTCTTAAGTGTTTCCCTGTTTGCAGTGGCCATTAATGGTATCATTGACACTGTGCCTGCTGGGGTATCCTCATCCCTTTATGTGGATGAATTAGCTATGTGGTTTTCTGGCTCCCGCATGTCTGCTATTGAGCGGCGAATGCAACCTGCCTTGGACAAGATTTCTGCCTGGGCCACTTCCAAAGGTTTTAGGTTTTCCTCTTGAAAGACTGTGGCTATGCACTTCTGTAGGATGAGAGGGGTACACCCGGACCCTGATCTCCAGCTTTGTGGCAGGGGACTCCGTTGTGTGACGGAGACGAAATTCTTGGGCCTGACTTTTGATTGTCGTTTGACATGGGTCTCACACTTGGCAAATCTTAAAACATCATGTATGAAGGCTCTCAATCTATTGAGGGTTCTGTCCCATACCTCTTGGGGTGCTGATCGAAGGACACTCTTGCAATTGTTTCAGGTATTTGTAACCTCTAAGCGTTCATATGGCTGTGAGGTATATTCCTCTGCCACAGAATCAAGACTAAAAACTCTAGATGCTGTCTATCATACTGGTCTTCGCCTTGAAACTAGGGCTTTTCGGTCCTCTCCAATTCCCAGCTTATTGGTGGAAGCTGGTGTGTCTCCCTTAGATCTACTGCATCAGTCTGTTGCAGTTCGGTGCTGGCTCCGGATTCGTCGCCTTCCAGGCTCGCTTGTCTGTGAGGGTGTGATGAAACAGTCTTGTCTTTTGTGTTATAGTAGACACCCTCGCATGCCTCGTCCATTTGGCTATAGGGTTCAGGATATAATGGAGGGGTTTGGTTTGTCGGCAGTACTTGTCAGTCCTGTTCGGATCCCAAGGGTTGCGCCTTGGATATTGCCCAAGGTAACTTTCTGCAGGCCTAGTGCAGGTTCAAAGGATTTTGTTGCTCCTCAGTGTCTTTTAAGGTTATTTTTTGAACATTCTTCTAGTCATGGTGGTTCTGTGCCTGTGTATACCGATGGCTCTAAATCTGCATCAGGTGTTGGTTTTGGAGTGGTATTTCCCAATTTTAGCCGTGGAGGTAGTCTTCCTTTGGTTGCCTCAGTTTTTACTGCGGAGTTGTCAGCCACCATTTTAGCCTTGAAGTTGGTGTTTGTTCATCCTGACTATTTTACTATTTTTAGCGACTCTCAAAGGGCACTTTTGTCCCTGGACTCTTTTTAACTCTTCCCATCCCTTAGTTTTAGCTATTTTGGAGTGGCTGTTCCTCATTCGTCGTCGGGGGAAGAGAGTGGATTTTTGCTGGGTTCCCGCACATGTTGGTGTGGTGGGCAATGAGACTGCGGATGCATTGGCCAAGGCTGCGGCTACTCAACAGCCCCCAACAGAATATCCGCTTCCTGCATCTGATCTAACACCTTA
>NW_027644809.1:0-4995 GCF_032717465.1 Coenobita brevimanus | reverse complement strand
CTCCTCCTGGTGGTCACAGCGGTGGATGTGCAATTTTGTGCCGTTCTGATGTCCCCTTTATTTCCTTTGAGATTCAGTCGCCCTTTCAAGTTCTAGCCGTACAGATGCACGTTGGGAGGTGCTATACCATCTTTTGTCTGTACCTTCCACATTCCGTTCCTGTTATACGTGCTGATCTAGAAACCCTTATCAGCCAACTTCCACCTCCTTTCCTACTCCTTGGTGACCTTAATGGCCGCCATCCTTCGTGGGGTGACTCACTTTCAAATCCCCGGAGTGATCTTCTTCTCTCTTTGGTTGGGGATTTAGATTTGGTTGTCCTAAATGATGGAAGGCCGACCCATTTTGATGTTCAGACTGGCACGTATTCTCTCATTGACCTTACCATCTCCTCCTCTAACTGTGCCCTTGATTTTTCTTGGGAGGTTTGGGATGATCTACATGGCAGTGACCATTATCCTGTAGTGGTCCAGCCTACTTGCTCTGTTCCTGTAGCCCGTCTGCCACGATTGGTGTCTGGACACGGCTGATTGGTCTCTCTTTGAGGAACTATGTGTATTTGCCAACAGGGTTACTGATTTTTCAACAATCGATGATGCCGAATGTTATTTTACTAAGACCATTTTCTCAGCAGGGGTTCATTCTATCCCACGGACTTCTGGTGTTTTTTCTCAGAGACCTGTGCCATTGTGGAATGATGACTGCTCCATAGCAAAGGGAACTTACAAAGCAGCTGCTCGTCGGTATTTTGCCAATCGTAATGTTGATTTTCTAAAAATACAGTTTCGCAAAGCACGTGCTCGCTATACGTGTTTCATGAAGAATGCTCGCCGTAACTCGTGGAGGTCGTATGTTTCTACAATTACATCTTCAACTTCAATGTCTGTGGTGTGGAAAAAGGTGCACAATATTTCTGGTAGGTTCTCGCCCCCCTCCCCTCCGGTGTTGCGCCTTCACGGAGAGTTTGTGTCTGCACCAGATGCAGTAGCCTCTGCTTTTGCAGATCAGTTTTACGCTGTCTCCAAAAAGGATCCTTCTCAGCCATTTGCCACCTTTCGTAGCAATCAGGTGAGGCTGGGTCTTGACTTTCGCTCTCGTGGCGGAGAGCTGTATAATTTAGATTTCAGCCTCTGTGAGCTACGTGATGCCCTTTCAGAGTGTCGTGACACTGCTTCTGGGCCTGACGATATTCCATACGCTATGCTGCGTCATCTTCCGACTGATTCACTTCAGTTTTTATTGGACCTTTTTAACAGGGTTTGGAGTGAGGGCTCTATTCCGACGACTTGGAAGTTGTGTATTGTCCTCCCCTTTCCCAAGCCTGGTAAAGACCATTCCCAAGTCTCCAACTATCGCCCTATCACTTTAACATCATGTGTGTGCAAGCTGTTTGGAAAGATGGTCAATGCCAGGCTTATGTGGTTTCTGGAGAAGGGTTGCTTTCTCTCTCCGTCGCAGAGTGGTTTCCGAAAATTACGGTGCACTTCAGACAACCTTATCAGGCTTGAGGCGTCAATCTGTGAAGCTTTTGCCTCCAAGCAACATCTTGTGGCTGTGTTTTTTCACCTTGAGAAGGCTTATGACACTGCCTGGCGCCATGGCATCCTCCAACAACTTCATGCCTTTGGTTTACGTGGTCGCCTGCCTGTGTTGCTTGGAGACTTCTTGACTGATCGTGTATTTCGGGTCCGTGTGGGTTCTACCCTCTCTGCGCCACTGTGCCAGGAGGAAGGTGTCCCACAGGGTAGTGTCTTAAGTGTTTCCCTGTTTGCAGTGGCCATTAATGGTATCATTGACACTGTGCCTGCTGGGGTATCCTCATCCCTTTATGTGGATGAATTAGCTATGTGGTTTTCTGGCTCCCGCATGTCTGCTATTGAGCGGCGAATGCAACCTGCCTTGGACAAGATTTCTGCCTGGGCCACTTCCAAGGGTTTTAGGTTTTCCCCTTGAAAGACTGTGGCTATGCACTTCTGTAGGATGAGAGGGGTACACCCGGACCCTGATCTCCAGCTTTGTGGCAGGGGACTCCGTTGTGTGACGGAGACGAAATTCTTGGGCCTGACTTTTGATTGTCGTTTGACATGGGTCTCACACTTGGCAAATCTTAAAACATCATGTATGAAGGCTCTCAATCTATTGAGGGTTCTGTCCCATACCTCTTGGGGTGCTGATCGAAGGACACTCTTGCAATTGTTTCAGGTATTTGTAACCTCTAAGCGTTCATATGGCTGTGAGGTATATTCCTCTGCCACAGAATCAAGACTAAAAACTCTAGATGCTGTCTATCATACTGGTCTTCGCCTTGAAACTAGGGCTTTTCGGTCCTCTCCAATTCCCAGCTTATTGGTGGAAGCTGGTGTGTCTCCCTTAGATCTACTGCATCAGTCTGTTGCAGTTCGGTGCTGGCTCCGGATTCGTCGCCTTCCAGGCTCGCTTGTCTGTGAGGGTGTGATGAAACAGTCTTGTCTTTTGTGTTATAGTAGACACCCTCGCATGCCTCGTCCATTTGGCTATAGGGTTCAGGATATAATGGAGGGGTTTGGTTTGTCGGCAGTACTTGTCAGTCCTGTTCGGATCCCAAGGGTTGCGCCTTGGATATTGCCCAAGGTAACTTTCTGCAGGCCTAGTGCAGGTTCAAAGGATTTTGTTGCTCCTCAGTGTCTTTTAAGGTTATTTTTTGAACATTCTTCTAGTCATGGTGGTTCTGTGCCTGTGTATACCGATGGCTCTAAATCTGCATCAGGTGTTGGTTTTGGAGTGGTATTTCCCAATTTTAGCCGTGGAGGTAGTCTTCCTTTGGTTGCCTCAGTTTTTACTGCGGAGTTGTCAGCCACCATTTTAGCCTTGAAGTTGGTGTTTGTTCATCCTGACTATTTTACTATTTTTAGCGACTCTCAAAGGGCACTTTTGTCCCTGGACTCTTTTTAACTCTTCCCATCCCTTAGTTTTAGCTATTTTGGAGTGGCTGTTCCTCATTCGTCGTCGGGGGAAGAGAGTGGATTTTTGCTGGGTTCCCGCACATGTTGGTGTGGTGGGCAATGAGACTGCGGATGCATTGGCCAAGGCTGCGGCTACTCAACAGCCCCCAACAGAATATCCGCTTCCTGCATCTGATCTAACACCTTACTTGTGGGACAGAATGCATGTGTGTTGGCAGAGACGCTGGGATGGTGTTGCTCATAATAAGCTGAAAGAGGTCTTCCAGAGAGTGGTTGTGCCAAGGGTTCTCCCTTCCATGCCTCGGCGATTGGAGGTAGCTCTTGCTAGGCTTCGCATTGGGCACTCTCGGCTTACACATGGGTTCCTGATGAGTGGCGAGACTCAACCGTACTGTGATGATTGCTTTGTTCCCCTTACTGTCCGTCACTTGCTGGTCGAGTGTCAGAGTTTGGGGGACCTGCGTCGGAGATTCCTCCATAGGCATACAGGGGTAGATGGTGCCTACTGTCTCTCCTCGATGCTTGGTGGAGCCCATAGCGTTTTTACTGATGTTTTTGGTTTTCTTCAGGAGGCGGGCCTCCTTCCACTCTTATAAGAAACTGTTTTCTCTTCTAACTATTCTTTTATTATTTTCAGTGTATTATTTCTAGAAAAAGTTATTAACTATGCACAATTTATTTGCCATGTGTTTTAGCTTGTTGTCCGGCGGCATATGACCTTAGCAGTTGCGCCGCCAGTTTCTACTACAATCAATCAATCAATCAATCACGTCCGCCGTTCTTGCAGGCGGGAAGCGTCTGGCCTTTCTGAGGTCTGTGGAAAATGTGGTGGAATTTCTCATGGTATAGATGATTGTTCTCAACCCTCTAAATGTTTGAACTGTGGAGGAGCACATGCAGCCTCCTCAAGGGATTGTGATGTAAACAAATATGAATACGAGATCATTTCTGTCCGAACGAAGAGGAAAATTTCCTTTTCTGAAGCAAAGGCCAGGGTAAGGGAGCGGTTCATTCGTCCTGGGGTTACCTTTGCTGCTGCGTTGTCTCGCCATAAAGCTACCCGGCAGGTGCCCCTGCCATCACACAATGCCCCATCAAATTCTCGGGGTTCTACTTCCCGGCCTTCTCGCCCGGGGGGTTCCACTGAGGGAGTGCAGCCTGGAAGCAGCTGTGCTTCCTCCAGGGAGGTGCCTCCTGTCTCTGGGGGTGTCCCCTCTGCGGTGGTTCTTTCAGCGTCTGGGAGTGCCTCCCCATCCCAGTTCCTCCGGTTCCTCCTGTGACAAACACCCGTGTCGATGCTACACTTTGCTTTGACACATCCAAAACTCCCGATGTCCTTCCTGTGCATCCCTGTCCTGACATATCCAAAAAAAACAGCGTCTCTCATACTTCTGTATCAGCTGCTACTTCCGTACCGACTGCTGCTCTTGTACCATCTGCCCGCTCTGCTACTGTTGCTCACTCTTCTTTACAGTGTGGCACTATAGTTTCTAATGCTTTAAGTTCTGGTGCAGAGATGGAGGTTGCATCTGCCAACCTCAAACGAGTGAGGAGTGAGGAGTTTTTGGGTGACTCCCCTCCTGCTAAGGTTCAAACTTCTGTACCACATGAGGATTCTGAGGGGGCTCTTCGCTCGACAACCCAGCCAGTGGTGGCGTCTAAGTCTGTGGGTGTTCATGATGGCCTTTCTAGGATTCCCGTCCCTGCCTCTTCCTCAGGTGTGGTGGGGCCTGGGTCTTTAGATACTCATAGAGCTCAGTCGATTGCTCCCTCTGATCCGTCACCCAGCAGCCAACCTTTGGATGATTTGGTTGGGGGTTCGGTTGGCCCCGAGGTGCCAGCTGAACCCTCACATGGGTGTGCTGACGGGGCACGTGGGTCTTCCAAGAAGGTCTCTGTGCTTCGGACTCATTCTGGCGATGGGCGGGACATGTCTCGGGGTAAGGGTACTTCCGCCCATGGAAACTCTAAATCTTCATTGCCTTCTCGGTTGGTGAGGCAGAGCTCCACGCCTAGGAAGAAGGGCTTTCACTCCCTTCCCAACGAGGTTGCT
>NW_027644808.1:0-4995 GCF_032717465.1 Coenobita brevimanus | reverse complement strand
CTTGTGGGACAGAATGCATGTGTGTTGGCAGAGACGCTGGGATGGTGTTGCTCATAATAAGCTGAAAGAGGTCTTCCAGAGAGTGGTTGTGCCAAGGGTTCTCCCTTCCATGCCTCGGCGATTGGAGGTAGCTCTTGCTAGGCTTCGCATTGGGCACTCTCGGCTTACACATGGGTTCCTGATGAGTGGCGAGACTCAACCGTACTGTGATGATTGCTTTGTTCCCCTTACTGTCCGTCACTTGCTGGTCGAGTGTCAGAGTTTGGGGGACCTGCGTCGGAGATTCCTCCATAGGCATACAGGGGTAGATGGTGCCTACTGTCTCTCCTCGATGCTTGGTGGAGCCCATAGCGTTTTTACTGATGTTTTTGGTTTTCTTCAGGAGGCGGGCCTCCTTCCACTCTTATAAGAAACTGTTTTCTCTTCTAACTATTCTTTTATTATTTTCAGTGTATTATTTCTAGAAAAAGTTATTAACTATGCACAATTTATTTGCCATGTGTTTTAGCTTGTTGTCCGGCGGCATATGACCTTAGCAGTTGCGCCGCCAGTTTCTACTACAATCAATCAATCAATCACGTCCGCCGTTCTTGCAGGCGGGAAGCGTCTGGCCTTTCTGAGGTCTGTGGAAAATGTGGTGGAATTTCTCATGGTATAGATGATTGTTCTCAACCCTCTAAATGTTTGAACTGTGGAGGAGCACATGCAGCCTCCTCAAGGGATTGTGATGTAAACAAATATGAATACGAGATCATTTCTGTCCGAACGAAGAGGAAAATTTCCTTTTCTGAAGCAAAGGCCAGGGTAAGGGAGCGGTTCATTCGTCCTGGGGTTACCTTTGCTGCTGCGTTGTCTCGCCATAAAGCTACCCGGCAGGTGCCCCTGCCATCACACAATGCCCCATCAAATTCTCGGGGTTCTACTTCCCGGCCTTCTCGCCCGGGGGGTTCCACTGAGGGAGTGCAGCCTGGAAGCAGCTGTGCTTCCTCCAGGGAGGTGCCTCCTGTCTCTGGGGGTGTCCCCTCTGCGGTGGTTCTTTCAGCGTCTGGGAGTGCCTCCCCCATCCCAGTTCCTCCGGTTCCTCCTGTGACAAACACCCGTGTCGATGCTACACTTTGCTTTGACACATCCAAAACTCCCGATGTCCTTCCTGTGCATCCCTGTCCTGACATATCCAAAAAAAACAGCGTCTCTCATACTTCTGTATCAGCTGCTACTTCCGTACCGACTGCTGCTCTTGTACCATCTGCCCGCTCTGCTACTGTTGCTCACTCTTCTTTACAGTGTGGCACTATAGTTTCTAATGCTTTAAGTTCTGGTGCAGAGATGGAGGTTGCATCTGCCAACCTCAAACGAGTGAGGAGTGAGGAGTTTTTGGGTGACTCCCCTCCTGCTAAGGTTCAAACTTCTGTACCACATGAGGATTCTGAGGGGGCTCTTCGCTCGACAACCCAGCCAGTGGTGGCGTCTAAGTCTGTGGGTGTTCATGATGGCCTTTCTAGGATTCCCGTCCCTGCCTCTTCCTCAGGTGTGGTGGGGCCTGGGTCTTTAGATACTCATAGAGCTCAGTCGATTGCTCCCTCTGATCCGTCACCCAGCAGCCAACCTTTGGATGATTTGGTTGGATTGGGGTTCGGTTGGCCCCGAGGTGCCAGCTGAACCCTCACATGGGTGTGCTGACGGGGCACGTGGGTCTTCCAAGAAGGTCTCTGTGCTTCGGACTCATTCTGGCGATGGGCGGGACATGTCTCGGGGTAAGGGTACTTCCGCCCATGGAAACTCTAAATCTTCATTGCCTTCTCGGTTGGTGAGGCAGAGCTCCACGCCTAGGAAGAAGGGCTTTCACTCCCTTCCCAACGAGGTTGCTACATAGCTTTCTAAATTCATAATATTTAATACTAATCACCATGGCTCAATCGGTACCAATCTGGCTTCAGTGGAACTGTAGAGGTGCCATGGCAAATTGAGCGGAATTGCAGTAATTACTCTCTGCTCTGAACCCACTATGTGTGTGTCTTCAGGAGACAACGGTGGGGGACAGACAGTTCCCTTCCATTAGGGGGTATAAAGCCTTCCATGCATCTCCTCCTGGTGGTCACAGCGGTGGATGTGCAATTTTGTGCCGTTCTGATGTCCCCTTTATTTCCTTTGAGATTCAGTCGCCCTTTCAAGTTCTAGCCGTACAGATGCACGTTGGGAGGTGCTATACCATCTTTTGTCTGTACCTTCCACATTCCGTTCCTGTTATACGTGCTGATCTAGAAACCCTTATCAGCCAACTTCCACCTCCTTTCCTACTCCTTGGTGACCTTAATGGCCGCCATCCTTCGTGGGGTGACTCACTTTCAAATCCCCGGAGTGATCTTCTTCTCTCTTTGGTTGGGGATTTAGATTTGGTTGTCCTAAATGATGGAAGGCCGACCCATTTTGATGTTCAGACTGGCACGTATTCTCTCATTGACCTTACCATCTCCTCCTCTAACTGTGCCCTTGATTTTTCTTGGGAGGTTTGGGATGATCTACATGGCAGTGACCATTATCCTGTAGTGGTCCAGCCTACTTGCTCTGTTCCTGTAGCCCGTCTGCCACGCTGGTGTCTGGACAGGGCTGATTGGTCTCTCTTTGAGGAACTATGTGTATTTGCCAACAGGGTTACTGATTTTTCAACTATTGATGATGCCGAATGTTATTTTACTAAGACCATTTTCTCAGCAGGGGTTCATTCTATCCCACGGACTTCTGGTGTTTTTTCTCAGAGACCTGTGCCATTGTGGAATGATGACTGCTCCATAGCAAAGGGAACTTACAAAGCAGCTGCTCGTCGGTATTTTGCCAATCGTAATGTTGATTTTCTAAAAATACAGTTTCGCAAAGCACGTGCTCGCTATACGTGTTTCATGAAGAATGCTCGCCGTAACTCGTGGAGGTCGTATGTTTCTACAATTACATCTTCAACTTCAATGTCTGTGGTGTGGAAAAAGGTGCACAATATTTCTGGTAGGTTCTCGCCCCCCTCCCCTCCGGTGTTGCGCCTTTACGGAAAGTTTGTGTCTGCACCAGATGCAGTAGCCTCTGCTTTTGCAGATCAGTTTTACGCTGTCTCCAAAAAGGATCCTTCTCAGCCATTTGCCACCTTTCGTAGCAATCAGGTGAGGCTGGGTCTTGACTTTCGCTCTCGTGGCGGAGAGCTGTATAATTTAGATTTCAGCCTCTGTGAGCTACGTGATGCCCTTCCAGAGTGTCGTGACACTGCTTCTGGGCCTGACGATATTCCATACGCTATGCTGCGTCATCTTCCGACTGATTCACTTCAGTTTTTATTGGACCTTTTTAACAGGGTTTGGAGTGAGGGCTCTATTCCGACGACTTGGAAGTTGTGTATTGTCCTCCCTTTCCCAAGCCTGGTAAAGACCATTCCCAAGTCTCCAACTATCGCCCTATCACTTTAACATCATGTGTGTGCAAGCTGTTTGGAAAGATGGTCAATGCCAGGCTTATGTGGTTTCTGGAGAAGGGTTGCTTTCTCTCTCCGTCGCAGAGTGGTTTCCGAAAATTACGGTGCACTTCAGACAACCTTATCAGGCTTGAGGCGTCAATCTGTGAAGCTTTTGCCTCCAAGCAACATCTTGTGGCTGTGTTTTTTCACCTTGAGAAGGCTTATGACACTGCCTGGCGCCATGGCATCCTCCAACAACTTCATGCCTTTGGTTTACGTGGTCGCCTGCCTGTGTTGCTTGGAGACTTCTTGACTGATCGTGTATTTCGGGTCCGTGTTGGTTCTACCCTCTCTGCGCCACTGTGCCAGGAGGAAGGTGTCCCACAGGGTAGTGTCTTAAGTGTTTCCCTGTTTGCAGTGGCCATTAATGGTATCATTGACACTGTGCCTGCTGGGGTATCCTCATCCCTTTATGTGGATGAATTAGCTATGTGGTTTTCTGGCTCCCGCATGTCTGCTATTGAGCGGCGAATGCAACCTGCCTTGGACAAGATTTCTGCCTGGGCCACTTCCAAGGGTTTTAGGTTTTCCCCTTGAAAGACTGTGGCTATGCACTTCTGTAGGATGAGAGGGGTACACCCGGACCCTGATCTCCAGCTTTGTGGCAGGGGACTCCGTTGTGTGACGGAGACGAAATTCTTGGGCCTGACTTTTGATTGTCGTTTGACATGGGTCTCACACTTGGCAAATCTTAGAACATCATGTATGAAGGCTCTCAATCTATTGAGGGTTCTGTCCCATACCTCTTGGGGTGCTGATCGAAGGACACTCTTGCAATTGTTTCAGGTATTTGTAACCTCTAAGCTGTCACATGGCTGTGAGGTATATTCCTCTGCCACAGAATCAAGACTAAAAACTCTAGATGCTGTCTATCATACTGGTCTTCGCCTTGCAACTAGGGCTTTTCGGTCCTCTCCAATTCCCAGCTTATTGGTGGAAGCTGGTGTGTCTCCCTTAGATCTACTGCATCAGTCTGTTGCAGTTCGGTGCTGGCTCCGGATTCGTCGCCTTCCAGGCTCGCTTGTCTGTGAGGGTGTGATGAAACAGTCTTGTCTTTTGTGTTATAGTAGACACCCTCGCATGCCTCGTCCATTTGGCTATAGGGTTCAGGATATAATGGAGGGGTTTGGTTTGTCGGCAGTACTTGTCAGTCCTGTTCGGATCCCAAGGGTTGCGCCTTGGATATTGCCCAAGGTAACTTTCTGCAGGCCTAGTGCAGGTTCAAAGGATTTTGTTGCTCCTCAGTGTCTTTTAAGGTTATTTTTTGAACATTCTTCTAGTCATGGTGGTTCTGTGCCTGTGTATACCGATGGCTCTAAATCTGCATCAGGTGTTGGTTTTGGAGTGGTATTTCCCAATTTTAGCCGTGGAGGTAGTCTTCCTTTGGTTGCCTCAGTTTTTACTGCGGAGTTGTCAGCCACCATTTTAGCCTTGAAGTTGGTGTTTGTTCATCCTGACTATTTTACTATTTTTAGCGACTCTCAAAGGGCACTTTTGGC
>NW_027644807.1:0-72927 GCF_032717465.1 Coenobita brevimanus | reverse complement strand
GTTTAACCGACGTGTCATGGATGCACACAGTTTCTACAAATTTCTGTGTTGCTGGTCCTCGCATATGTTCCCATGACCTCATCACATGACCGAGTAATTGTTCTCTGGTACGGTAGTGGCAATCATGGATGAGACATCTGACTATTTCTGACCACACATGCTCGATCGGGTTGTCTGGTGATTGTGGAGGGTGAGGCACGAACGTAATGTATGAATGGTTCCGAAACCAATTCTTGACACTACTCGTGTGTATGGGGGAGTTGTCCTGGATGAGGAAGAATGGCGTGTCGTCAGGGTAGAGCAGCTGCTGCACAGACGGAAGAACCTTCTCCAATATCTCCACGTATTTAGTTCCAGTGAATCTGCTCTGGTCCTACGTCTGTCAACTTCCCAACGCCACTCGAGTAAATCCAGCCGAAACACCCGACAATAACCACTTCGAGTTGCAACCACATGTTTCCTGTCATACCTAGGAACAAACAGTAGACAGTAAGGGACCATTTAAATAAATAGTTATGTTGCGCCGAAATGTATACTCGTGAATTTAATTGTGTGGATTGATGTCAAATCCACTAGAGTGACCAGATCCTACAACAATCTTTATGCTTGTGGAGGTGTTACCATATTAATTATCTAACATAATACGTATGAGAAAGTTACTTAGGATGGTGAGGTAACATACCAGAAGCAAATTTATATAAGCAAATAATCACATAATGGGTCACGAATGTGATATGTCACAAACACTCAAGAGAGAGAGAGAGAGAGAGAGAGAGAGAGAGGAGAGAGAGAGAATTCATACCGTTCGTTCTTTGGACGCCACACCTTCGCAGTAGAAAATGTCTTCTCGTCACAGTATATGATGTTGTCCCAATATGCAGAAGGGTGGTCTGCGTATTCCAAGGCATATTCCATACGTCGTTCCATGTGGGTTTCGGTGAACTCCGGCTTTTTAGCTGGTATACGGCCATGGATACCAAGGGATTTCTGGCGGTTTCGAATTGTCCGTGCTGTGCAGGTCAATCCAAGTTGTCGACGCATGGCTGTGGCAGCGGTGAACTGGTAACTGTCGACGTTATCTGCAATCGCTGTGTCCTGATTTGGCGTTGTGCACCGAAGTCTGCCCGGTCCACGCTTATGCAAGACGTTCCCAGTTTCGTTGTGGCGTTGTATCCATCGGGCTACGGTGTTCTTTGAAACGTTAAGCTGCCTGGCAATTTTGCCATTGCTGAGGCCCACTCCGTGTAATGCGACGATAGCTGCACGTCTCTTCTGTGAAGTTTTCATCACAGCTCTCATCTGGTGGGATTTAAAAGCACCAATACACTTCCTACTGCTTCATTGCATGCTTTGCTCATTGCAGTTGAACCACTCCCGATACCAGCATTTTCGATACATTGTCTGCAAATCTTGCACCTCTTTTTTAAACTGTTTATATCTCACATGAATGGCCCCGTACCCTTCACCCTCCCTCCACGATGAACCAATCTTATCGTGTTTATCATTCTACTATTATGTTAATAATTCTCCATTTCATGATTCATTCCCTACGTCATACCGATCACAGCACTGAACTAAATAATACTACTACTGTAATCACATACAATCTACGATTATATGTGGCCTTATACTTTTTTACTTAACGTTAACTTATTCATCCAACCGTTGTAATGGTGTATAATACAGAAGTGAGTTTATTTCCACTAAAATTTTAACATGTCCAGAGTGGTAACCCAGATTCGTTGTTTGCCAAGCACATATTGACTGCCAGTTATATTCTTATTTAACCTGTTGGTAATATTTAGATGTTTACAAGCAAGTTATATATTTCTCGTTATCATTACTTCAAGACGACATGGAGCTAGGAGAACATCATCCTTTAAAACGCAGACACCTGGAAAGGGAGGGAGGAGGGGGAAGGCTTCATGGGTACCAACCTCGCCACGTCTTCACGGCTTTAGTATCAGTGGTCATTGCTAGACGCATCAGCTCGTGGGGTCCCGATTCTTTTTTTATAGGGTGTACATATATATATTTTTTTTTCTCTCTAAATTCCAAGATGATTACTCGTCTCTGATCAAACCAAAACATTTGGGCTTAAACCTCTCAAATGCCAGCCATCTTTACCTGTGAATCGATTTCATCCCGTGTCACCTCATTTAGCATTTTTTTTTTTTTCGAAATGAAATTTTTTCATCAGAAACGTTTTCTGAATCCTAGATACAATTAGGAGTGGTTCCCAGCTAATTTAGAGTATATTTGAGGGAGTTGCATATTTAGTGTTTTCACCCTTAATTATGCAGTTTTTAGGATCACACCAGCATAAAAGTTATAAATTACTCCTAGTGCGGTTGCTTTACAGCAAAAAAAAAAGTACGTTTTTTCTACTGGTTACCACTACAAATAAAAATAAAAGGCACAAATGACCTTCTTCCAAACAAAAGTCCAAGCAATCTTCAGACGACATTAATACAGTTTATTCATTGTTCGTTCAATGTTCATTTTCTGGTACCAGTCATTCACTACATGTCTCTGGAGATGGGGAATAAATTTGTAAATGGTAATTACATATCTGGGTATTGAGACAGTTTATAATTTCTCAGTTTTTGTAAGAGCCAAAAGCTCATTCATATTCCTTCTCACGAGTTATCCTTATCACGAGTTATGGTCAAACACGGACCTTTAAAATCTGAAAATATTTTTTTTCTACATTCAATAACGAGGCTGAATGAAATCTGAAGATGCTACTAAGGAAGATAACCTTTCCTAACCGAAATTTTTTGTTTCTGTCCCTCCATCACATCAATTGAAAACTTCTTGTTCTTAAACACCTCAGACACTAGCTCTCTTCGGTTTCTTATGTTTCCTAATTGTAATTTTTTTTCACCCTCAGAAGTGTCCCGATTATTACAAGTAATGGGTGTTTCCAAACCAATTTTTGTTCATATGCATATATAAAATTTTGCCCAAAAATGTTTATACAGCCAACACTCCAGTAAAATAGTTTTGAACTACCTACTAATTCACAATTAGAACTAATTTTTGTCATTGGAAACACTGCCAAGAGGAATAAAAAAATTTTCCTCTAATCCACAAACACGAAATCTATCGTATATGCAGTTTTAAAGATAGTTTAGAGAGTTTTAGAGAAAACAGATGTTATCTTTTTTTCTGTATATCTAGAGCTTTAAAAACGCAGTATAAGGCCCAAGATTAGATTTTTAAAAATGGAATATTTTCCCATTGTAAAGGTCGCGTTATATCATTATCCATATTCCCCTAGGTAAAATCACTTCTAACGGAAATAAATCGTTAAAAAAAAAAAAATGTTAGGTACTAACTGTCAGATGTATATTAATAGAAAAAGGAAATACACCAGTGCCGTACAGAGATATACAGTATATATAAGCATAAGTCGGTTCCTCATATACGCAGTTATATGTCTGTATCTACCTATCTATTTATATATATATATGCATAGACAAGATCGGAAAGGCTAGGTACATAAGTAAGTTTGATTTGTTAATGGGATACTGGCAAGTACCTATGACTGAGCGTGCTAGGAGATCTCATGTTTTGTACTATTAGGAAAGACTTTTGCATGGTCTGTAGTGCCATATACAGATTGTTTTAGGAGTAATAAGAAATTTCCTTTGTAAATTTCTTTTTCTTTGTGGGGAGGTGTTACATAGCCTATGATTTCATCATCCTTTGTGTAATTTTAACGCACAGTATACTGCATGTTTGATCACGAGCGTGTTCTGCCTCAGTTCCCCCCCTTCTACCGTTATAGTAGAGTAAGTCGACATCTCTGTTATACTTTGCGGGATTGTCATCTCTTTGTCCCTATGGCTTCATTTGCGCGTCCTCATTACAAGTTGTATCAAGCTCTCCTGCCCCCTATATAATGAGCTCAGTCTCTGCATCATGGCCACTTAGATCTGCTCCTCATTTTGTTCACATCTCTGTCCTCCCCTGTACAGATATTATTATTGTGAGTGCTCAAGAAGTCTCCAACCATCTAGCAGCTGTGTGTAATTTGAGTATAATTGTTGTTGTATTTTTTCTTGTACTGTATAGCATAAGTTTAATTTGTAGGCCTAGTGAAGTTTGTAATTTATGTAGGGTTCTTTGTCAGTTATTTTTTATAATAGTTTGTATCTGTAATTATTTATCTGGCATTCACTGAGTATTATCTGGTATCTCATTTTATCAGGGCTGACTTAGATAAATTTACTCTTGCTAATTTCGTGTTAATAGAGGCTATTGCAGTTAACCATATATTTAACCTGTTTATTTGCCATTACATTATCTTATGAGTCCTGAATGTTTTGTTGTTAATTTAAGCATTAAACTTTAACTTGTAATTTTACCTAACTCTTTTGTTTTGAACCTGGAACTTTACGGGACAGTAGTGACTTCATATTCTCACTTAAAGTGTACGTTATCTTTCTCTCTGTTCCGTAACAATATATATATATATACTTTTTTATTCACAGCCGTGACTTTACAGGTAAAAGTATCCGTTGTGTAGTTCAGGCATCTGCTTTGGGGGAAGTTCAAAACTTTTTTTATTGGAGAGATTGCTGTATAAACTTACTTTTGGTAGAATTCTCTGAATATGACACTTCAACAAATGTACCCGTAACGGATTGCCCCCCCCCAAAAAAAAAAAAAAAAACCAAAAATCAGACGACATTATTGAGTGTACAACATTTAGGAAAGATATTGCAAGAAATCGATTGACACGTAGAGAGCTGGCAACTGTGGTGCTTAAGAACAATTAGTTTAATTGATGTTTCGGTCGCCGAAACAATCGAGAGTTTGTTAGGTATTGTATTCACATTTTCCTAGAAATATATGTCTGATAATCAGTTCTTAATCATTTATTTTACAATTTATCGGCGTCCAGAGTGATTTTACTTAGGGAAGTATGGATAATGAAACACGAGCTGTCATAATGGGAAATTAATCAGTCATTAAAATTAATCAGGATATTCATGATGCCACTAGTTATACAGATAAAAATAATTTCTATTTTATCTCTAAATTCCTAGATGTTTACACGTCTATAATCTCACGAAACTGTTTGGGCCACATGCCACCCTTCATCGCATATGAATCGATTTGATCCTACCCTCATTTTTTTTTTTTTTTTTTTTACCTGTTGAATTTTTTAATCCTCGGAAATATTTTCTGAATCTTAGATACAATTGGGATAATTTAAATTAGATTTGTTGAAGTTGCATATGTAGTGTTTTCGACCTCATTTTTTTTTTTTTTTTTTTAATTATAAATAGAATAAAAAATTTTTGTGTTAGAGCAGTTGCTTTTTCCGGAAAAAAAGATGTACTGCCTCTTTCAAAGAAGTTACCACTCAAAATGAAAATAAAAGTAACAAATGACCCTCTTCCTAACGTAAAAATCTAAACAATCTCCAGACATTTTTTTTTTTTTTTTTTAGCTGTCATTCGCTTTATGTCTAAGAAGATGAAAAATAAAGTTTAAATAATAATTAATTATATATCTGGGATTTGCGATAGTGCTTATACTTTCTTCTACTAATTTTTCATAGTCAAAAGCTAATCGATATTCCTTTTCATGTTATCAGGTTTTGGATATATTTTTACCTAATTAAATGAAGTTTATGGTCTAACACGGAAGTTCGTAATGTGCAAATATTCTTTTCTTATTCAATTACGAGGTTCGATATAATTTATAATGCTACTACAGCAGATATGAAAGACAACATCTCAATCGAAAGTTCTCGCTCTTTCGGTGACCCGTACATCATTTGGAATTTCTTGTTGTTAGACATCTTATATGCCAGCTCTATTTACCTTTGAATCGATTTGTTGTTACCAAAATGTGATTTTTTTCACCCTCAGACGTGTCTTTTGAGCTTTGGATGTAATTTTGTGTTTTTCCCAAGATTAATTGATTTCGCCTAAAATATGTTCATACACCCACCAGTAAATTAGTTTTGAATTATCAGCCGTAACTAGTTTACAATTAGCACTACTTTCTATCCTTGAAGTCACGGATAAAAAAAAATAAAAGCCAACAGACATCCTAAAATAAAAATCCAATCAACCTCAATACTACATACTCAACAGTTCAGATCGATGCTCCTAGAACCTTTTTACTTTTTACAAATCAGGCAAAATTAAACTGCTTATATGAGGAACAAAGGCATGTTTATAAATTGTATATCAGTATGGCAGTTAATACATCTGATAATCAGTGCCTAACAACTTTCTTTTAAACGATTTTACATAGGGAAATATGGATTATGGTATAACGCAAACCGTCATAATGGGAAACTTTTTTTTTTTTTAATTTAATCAGGAGGCTAAAGATGCCACTTAAAAGCCATGATTGTACACCCTATAAAAAAAGAATCGGGACCCTTACTGCACGATACAATATGCCACACCGCACGAAGGAATTTGAAGCCCCAACTGAGTTTTGGTGCGTGGTTGGTATCCCTGGTCTACTGAGCTGCCAGTTATCTGCGGTAACAACCTTGTGCGATTTAAACTTTTATAATGTCTCAGTATGAAGACTGTGCGTCATGAAATAGGTTATGCTTCACGATACACAGCAAGAATTATAGCAGAGTTGCGAGTAACAGCACATTAGTAACTTATCTTTGTCTCCTGGGGTAGATCTAAGGTGTAGACGATAATAAAATATTTTTTTTATAAAAGCCTGACCGATCATATGCTAGGTATCATAAGGGAAAACCAAAGACAAGAACATGGTTTATTGGCTTATATTAAGAGAAAACACGTCCTTAAGAATGAATGAATTACATTTATTTGCATCAGCAATTAATGTATGACGCGCCCCCCACGTCAATAACAGTTTAACCGACGTGTCATGGATGCACACAGTTTCTACAAATTTCTGTGTTGCTGGTCCTCGCATATGTTCCCATGACCTCATCACATGACCGAGTAATTGTTCTCTGGTACGGTAGTGGCAATCATGGATGAGACATCTGACTATTTCTGACCACACATGCTCGATCGGGTTGTCTGGTGATTGTGGAGGGTGAGGCACGAACGTAATGTATGAATGGTTCCGAAACCAATTCTTGACACTACTCGTGTGTATGGGGGAGTTGTCCTGGATGAGGAAGAATGGCGTGTCGTCAGGGTAGAGCAGCTGCTGCACAGACGGAAGAACCTTCTCCAATATCTCCACGTATTTAGTTCCAGTGAATCTGCCTGGTCCTACGTCTGTCAACTTCCCAACGCCACTCGAGTAAATCCAGCCGAAACACCCGACAATAACCACTTCGAGTTGCAACCACATGTTTCCTGTCATACCTAGGAACAAACAGTAGACAGTAAGGGACCATTTAAATAAATAGTTATGTTGCGCCGAAATGTATACTCGTGAATTTAATTGTGTGGATTGGTCAAATCCACTAGAGTGACCAGATCCTACAACAATCTTTATGCTTGTGGAGGTGTTACCATATTAATTATCTAACATAATACGTATGAGAAAGTTACTTAGGATGGTGAGGTAACATACCAGAAGCAAATTTATATAAGCAAATAATCACATAATGGGTCACGAATGTGATATGTCACAAACACTCAAGAGAGAGAGAGAGAGAGAGAGAGAGAGAGAGGAGAGAGAGAGAATTCATACCGTTCGTTCTTTGGACGCCACACCTTCGCAGTAGAAAATGTCTTCTCGTCACAGTATATGATGTTGTCCCAATATGCAGAAGGGTGGTCTGCGTATTCCAAGGCATATTCCATACGTCGTTCCATGTGGGTTTCGGTGAACTCCGGCTTTTTAGCTGGTATACGGCCATGGATACCAAGGGATTTCTGGCGGTTTCGAATTGTCCGTGCTGTGCAGGTCAATCCAAGTTGTCGACGCATGGCTGTGGCAGCGGTGAACTGGTAACTGTCGACGTTATCTGCAATCGCTGTGTCCTGATTTGGCGTTGTGCACCGAAGTCTGCCCGGTCCACGCTTATGCAAGACGTTCCCAGTTTCGTTGTGGCGTTGTATCCATCGGGCTACGGTGTTCTTTGAAACGTTAAGCTGCCTGGCAATTTTGCCATTGCTGAGGCCCACTCCGTGTAATGCGACGATAGCTGCACGTCTCTTCTGTGAAGTTTTCATCACAGCTCTCATCTGGTGGGATTTAAAAGCACCAATACACTTCCTACTGCTTCATTGCATGCTTTGCTCATTGCAGTTGAACCACTCCCGATACCAGCATTTTCGATACATTGTCTGCAAATCTTGCACCTCTTTTAAACTGTTTATATCTCACATGAATGGCCCCGTACCCTTCACCCTCCCTCCACGATGAACCAATCTTATCGTGTTTATCATTCTACTATTATGTTAATAATTCTCCATTTCATGATTCATTCCCTACGTCATACCGATCACAGCACTGAACTAAATAATACTACTACTGTAATCACATACAATCTACGATTATATGTGGCCTTATACTTTTTTACTTAACGTTAACTTATTCATCCAACCGTTGTAATGGTGTATAATACAGAAGTGAGTTTATTTCCACTAAAATTTTAACATGTCCAGAGTGGTAACCCAGATTCGTTGTTTGCCAAGCACATATTGACTGCCAGTTATATTCTTATTTAACCTGTTGGTAATATTTAGATGTTTACAAGCAAGTTATATATTTCTCGTTATCATTACTTCAAGACGACATGGAGCTAGGAGAACATCATCCTTTAAAACGCAGACACCTGGAAAGGGAGGGAGGAGGGGGAAGGCTTCATGGGTACCAACCTCGCCACGTCTTCACGGCTTTAGTATCAGTGGTCATTGCTAGACGCATCAGCTCGTGGGGTCCCGATTCTTTTTTTATAGGGTGTACATATATATATTTTTTTTTCTCTCTAAATTCCAAGATGATTACTCGTCTCTGATCAAACCAAAACATTTGGGCTTAAACCTCTCAAATGCCAGCCATCTTTACCTGTGAATCGATTTCATCCCGTGTCACCTCATTTAGCATTTTTTTTTTTTTCGAAATGAAATTTTTTCATCAGAAACGTTTTCTGAATCCTAGATACAATTAGGAGTGGTTCCCAGCTAATTTAGAGTATATTTGAGGGAGTTGCATATTTAGTGTTTTCACCCTTAATTATGCAGTTTTTAGGATCACACCAGCATAAAAGTTATAAATTACTCCTAGTGCGGTTGCTTTACAGCAAAAAAAAAAAAAAAAAAAAAAAAAAAAAAAAAAGTACGTTTTTTCTACTGGTTACCACTACAAATAAAAATAAAAGGCACAAATGACCTTCTTCCAAACAAAAGTCCAAGCAATCTTCAGACGACATTAATACAGTTTATTCATTGTTCGTTCAATGTTCATTTTCTGGTACCAGTCATTCACTACATGTCTCTGGAGATGGGGAATAAATTTGTAAATGGTAATTACATATCTGGGTATTGAGACAGTTTATAATTTCTCAGTTTTTGTAAGAGCCAAAAGCTCATTCATATTCCTTCTCACGAGTTATCCTTATCACGAGTTATGGTCAAACACGGACCTTTAAAATCTGAAAATATTTTTTTTCTACATTCAATAACGAGGCTGAATGAAATCTGAAGATGCTACTAAGGAAGATAACCTTTCCTAACCGAAATTTTTTGTTTCTGTCCCTCCATCACATCAATTGAAAACTTCTTGTTCTTAAACACCTCAGACACTAGCTCTCTTCGGTTTCTTATGTTTCCTAATTGTAATTTTTTTCACCCTCAGAAGTGTCCCGATTATTACAAGTAATGGGTGTTTCCAAACCAATTTTTGTTCATATGCATATATAAAATTTTGCCCAAAAATGTTTATACAGCCAACACTCCAGTAAAATAGTTTTGAACTACCTACTAATTCACAATTAGAACTAATTTTTGTCATTGGAAACACTGCCAAGAGGAATAAAAAAATTTTCCTCTAATCCACAAACACGAAATCTATCGTATATGCAGTTTTAAAGATAGTTTAGAGAGTTTTAGAGAAAACAGATGTTATCTTTTTTCTGTATATCTAGAGCTTTAAAAACGCAGTATAAGGCCCAAGATTAGATTTTTAAAATGGAATATTTTCCCATTGTAAAGGTCGCGTTATATCATTATCCATATTCCCCTAGGTAAAATCACTTCTAACGGAAATAAATCGTTAAAAAAAAAAAATGTTAGGTACTAACTGTCAGATGTATATTAATAGAAAAAAGGAAATACACCAGTGCCGTACAGAGATATACAGTATATAAGCATAAGTCGGTTCCTCATATACGCAGTTATATGTCTGTATCTACCTATCTATTTATATATATATATGCATAGACAAGATCGGAAAGGCTAGGTACATAAGTAAGTTTGATTTGTTAATGGGATACTGGCAAGTACCTATGACTGAGCGTGCTAGGGAGATCTCATGTTTTGTACTATTAGGAAAGACTTTTGCATGGTCTGTAGTGCCATATACAGATTGTTTTAGAGTAATAAGAAATTTCCTTTGTAAATTTCTTTTTCTTTGTGGGGAGGTGTTACATAGCCTATGATTTCATCATCCTTTGTGTAATTTTAACGCACAGTATACTGCATGTTTGATCACGAGCGTGTTCTGCCTCAGTTCCCCCCCTTCTACCGTTATAGTAGAGTAAGTCGACATCTCTGTTATACTTTGCGGGATTGTCATCTCTTTGTCCCTATGGCTTCATTTGCGCGTCCTCATTACAAGTTGTATCAAGCTCTCCTGCCCCCTATATAATGAGCTCAGTCTCTGCATCATGGCCACTTAGATCTGCTCCTCATTTTGTTCACATCTCTGTCCTCCCCTGTACAGATATTATTATTGTGAGTGCTCAAGAAGTCTCCAACCATCTAGCAGCTGTGTGTAATTTGAGTATAATTGTTGTTGTATTTTTTCTTGTACTGTATAGCATAAGTTTAATTTGTAGGCCTAGTGAAGTTTGTAATTTATGTAGGGTTCTTTGTCAGTTATTTTTTATAATAGTTTGTATCTGTAATTATTTATCTGGCATTCACTGAGTATTATCTGGTATCTCATTTTATCAGGGCTGACTTAGATAAATTTACTCTTGCTAATTTCGTGTTAATAGAGGCTATTGCAGTTAACCATATATTTAACCTGTTTATTTGCCATTACATTATCTTATGAGTCCTGAATGTTTTGTTGTTAATTTAAGCATTAAACTTTAACTTGTAATTTTACCTAACTCTTTTGTTTTGAACCTGGAACTTTACGGGACAGTAGTGACTTCATATTCTCACTTAAAGTGTACGTTATCTTTCTCTGTTCCGTAACAATATATATATATATACTTTTTTATTCACAGCCGTGACTTTACAGGTAAAAGTATCCGTTGTGTAGTTCAGGCATCTGCTTTGGGGGAAGTTCAAAACTTTTTTATTGGAGAGATTGCTGTATAAACTTACTTTTGGTAGAATTCTCTGAATATGACACTTCAACAAATGTACCCGTAACGGATTGCCCCCCCCCAAAAAAAAAAAAAAAATCCAAAACTCAGACGACATTATTGAGTGTACAACATTTAGGAAAGATATTGCAAGAAATCGATTGACACGTAGAGAGCTGGCAACTGTGGTGCTTAAGAACAATTAGTTTAATTGATGTTTCGGTCGCCGAAACAATCGAGAGTTTGTTAGGTATTGTATTCACATTTTCCTAGAAATATATGTCTGATAATCAGTTCTTAATCATTTATTTTACAATTTATCGGCGTCCAGAGTGATTTTACTTAGGGAAGTATGGATAATGAAACACGAGCTGTCATAATGGGAAATTAATCAGTCATTAAAATTAATCAGGATATTCATGATGCCACTAGTTATACAGATAAAAATAATTTCTATTTTATCTCTAAATTCCTAGATGTTTACACGTCTATAATCTCACGAAACTGGGCCACATCGCATATGAATCGATTTGATCCTACCCTCATGACTTTTTTTTTTTTTTACCTGTTGAATTTTTTAATCCTCGGAAATATTTTCTGAATCTTAGATACAATTGGGATAATTTAAATTAGATTTGTTGAAGTTGCATATGTAGTGTTTTCGACCTCATTTTTTTTTTTTTTTTTTTTAAGGATCAATCGAATACAAAAGTTTTGAGTTAGAGCAGTTGCTTTTTCCGGAAAAAAAAAGATGTACTGCCTCTTTCAAAGAAGTTACCACTCAAAATGAAAATAAAAGTAACAAATGACCCTCTTCCTAACGTAAAAATCTAAACAATCTCCAGACATTTTTTTTTTTTTTTTTTAGCTGTCATTCGCTTTATGTCTAAGAAGATGAAAAATAAAGTTTAAATAATAATTAATTATATATCTGGGATTTGCGATAGTGCTTATACTTTCTTCTACTAATTTTTCATAGAGTCAAAAGCTAATCGATATTCCTTTTCATGTTATCAGGTTTTGGATATATTTTTACCTAATTAAATGAAGTTTATGGTCTAACACGGAAGTTCGTAATGTGCAAATATTCTTTTCTTATTCAATTACGAGGTTCGATATAATTTATAATGCTACTACAGCAGATATGAAAGACAACATCTCAATCGAAAGTTCTCGCTCTTTCGGTGACCCGTACATCATTTGGAATTTCTTGTTGTTAGACATCTTATATGCCAGCTCTATTTACCTTTGAATCGATTTGTTGTTACCAAAATGTGATTTTTTTCACCCTCAGACGTGTCTTTTGAGCTTTGGATGTAATTTTGTGTTTTTCCCAAGATTAATTGATTTCGCCTAAAATATGTTCATACACCCACCAGTAAATTAGTTTTGAATTATCAGCCGTAACTAGTTTACAATTAGCACTACTTTCTATCCTTGAAGTCACGGATAAAAAAAAATAAAAGCCAACAGACATCCTAAAATAAAAATCCAATCAACCTCAATACTACATACTCAACAGTTCAGATCGATGCTCCTAGAACCTTTTACTTTTTACAAATCAGGCAAAATTAAACTGCTTATATGAGGAACAAAGGCATGTTTATAAATTGTATATCAGTATGGCAGTTAATACATCTGATAATCAGTGCCTAACAACTTTCTTTTAAACGATTTTACATAGGGAAATATGGATTATGGTATAACGCAAACCGTCATAATGGGAAACTTTTTTTTTTTTTAATTTAATCAGGAGGCTAAAGATGCCACTTAAAAGCCATGATTGTACACCCTATAAAAAAAGAATCGGGACCCTTACTGCACGATACAATATGCCACACCGCACGAAGGAATTTGAAGCCCCAACTGAGTTTTGGTGCGTGGTTGGTATCCCTGGTCTACTGAGCTGCCAGTTATCTGCGGTAACAACCTTGTGCGATTTAAACTTTTATAATGTCTCAGTATGAAGACTGTGCGTCATGAAATAGGTTATGCTTCACGATACACAGCAAGAATTATAGCAGAGTTGCGAGTAACAGCACATTAGTAACTTATCTTTGTCTCCTGGGGTAGATCTAAGGTGTAGACGATAATAAAATATTTTTTTTATAAAAGCCTGACCGATCATATGCTAGGTATCATAAGGGAAAACCAAAGACAAGAACATGGTTTATTGGCTTATATTAAGAGAAAACACGTCCTTAAGAATGAATGAATTACATTTATTTGCATCAGCAATTAATGTATGACCCCCCCACGTCAATAACAGTTTAACCGACGTGTCATGGATGCACACAGTTTCTACAAATTTCTGTGTTGCTGGTCCTCGCATATGTTCCCATGACCTCATCACATGACCGAGTAATTGTTCTCTGGTACGGTAGTGGCAATCATGGATGAGACATCTGACTATTTCTGACCACACATGCTCGATCGGGTTGTCTGGTGATTGTGGAGGGTGAGGCACGAACGTAATGTATGAATGGTTCCGAAACCAATTCTTGACACTACTCGTGTGTATGGGGGAGTTGTCCTGGATGAGGAAGAATGGCGTGTCGTCAGGGTAGAGCAGCTGCTGCACAGACGGAAGAACCTTCTCCAATATCTCCACGTATTTAGTTCCAGTGAATCTGCCTGGTCCTACGTCTGTCAACTTCCCAACGCCACTCGAGTAAATCCAGCCGAAACACCCGACAATAACCACTTCGAGTTGCAACCACATGTTTCCTGTCATACCTAGGAACAAACAGTAGACAGTAAGGGACCATTTAAATAAATAGTTATGTTGCGCCGAAATGTATACTCGTGAATTTAATTGTGTGGATTGATGTCAAATCCACTAGAGTGACCAGATCCTACAACAATCTTTATGCTTGTGGAGGTGTTACCATATTAATTATCTAACATAATACGTATGAGAAAGTTACTTAGGATGGTGAGGTAACATACCAGAAGCAAATTTATATAAGCAAATAATCACATAATGGGTCACGAATGTGATATGTCACAAACACTCAAGAGAGAGAGAGAGAGAGAGAGAGAGAGAGAGAGAGAGAGAAGTTCGTTCTTTGGACGCCACACCTTCGCAGTAGAAAATGTCTTCTCGTCACAGTATATGATGTTGTCCCAATATGCAGAAGGGTGGTCTGCGTATTCCAAGGCATATTCCATACGTCGTTCCATGTGGGTTTCGGTGAACTCCGGCTTTTTAGCTGGTATACGGCCATGGATACCAAGGGATTTCTGGCGGTTTCGAATTGTCCGTGCTGTGCAGGTCAATCCAAGTTGTCGACGCATGGCTGTGGCAGCGGTGAACTGGTAACTGTCGACGTTATCTGCAATCGCTGTGTCCTGATTTGGCGTTGTGCACCGAAGTCTGCCCGGTCCACGCTTATGCAAGACGTTCCCAGTTTCGTTGTGGCGTTGTATCCATCGGGCTACGGTGTTCTTTGAAACGTTAAGCTGCCTGGCAATTTTGCCATTGCTGAGGCCCACTCCGTGTAATGCGACGATAGCTGCACGTCTCTTCTGTGAAGTTTTCATCACAGCTCTCATCTGGTGGGATTTAAAAGCACCAATACACTTCCTACTGCTTCATTGCATGCTTTGCTCATTGCAGTTGAACCACTCCCGATACCAGCATTTTCGATACATTGTCTGCAAATCTTGCACCTCTTTTTAAACTGTTTATATCTCACATGAATGGCCCCGTACCCTTCACCCTCCCTCCACGATGAACCAATCTTATCGTGTTTATCATTCTACTATTATGTTAATAATTCTCCATTTCATGATTCATTCCCTACGTCATACCGATCACAGCACTGAACTAAATAATACTACTACTGTAATCACATACAATCTACGATTATATGTGGCCTTATACTTTTTTACTTAACGTTAACTTATTCATCCAACCGTTGTAATGGTGTATAATACAGAAGTGAGTTTATTTCCACTAAAATTTTAACATGTCCAGAGTGGTAACCCAGATTCGTTGTTTGCCAAGCACATATTGACTGCCAGTTATATTCTTATTTAACCTGTTGGTAATATTTAGATGTTTACAAGCAAGTTATATATTTCTCGTTATCATTACTTCAAGACGACATGGAGCTAGGAGAACATCATCCTTTAAAACGCAGACACCTGGAAAGGGAGGGAGGAGGGGGAAGGCTTCATGGGTACCAACCTCGCCACGTCTTCACGGCTTTAGTATCAGTGGTCATTGCTAGACGCATCAGCTCGTGGGGTCCCGATTCTTTTTTTATAGGGTGTACATATATATATTTTTTTCTCTCTAAATTCCAAGATGATTACTCGTCTCTGATCAAACCAAAACATTTGGGCTTAAACCTCTCAAATGCCAGCCATCTTTACCTGTGAATCGATTTCATCCCGTGTCACCTCATTTAGCATTTTTTTTTTTTTCGAAATGAAATTTTTTCATCAGAAACGTTTTCTGAATCCTAGATACAATTAGGAGTGGTTCCCAGCTAATTTAGAGTATATTTGAGGGAGTTGCATATTTAGTGTTTTCACCCTTAATTATGCAGTTTTTAGGATCACACCAGCATAAAAGTTATAAATTACTCCTAGTGCGGTTGCTTTACAGCAAAAAAAAAAAAAAAAAAAAAAAAAAAAAAAAAAAATAAATACGTTTTTTATACTGGTTACCACTACAAATAAAAATAAAAGGCACAAATGACCTTCTTCCAAACAAAAGTCCAAGCAATCTTCAGACGACATTAATACAGTTTATTCATTGTTCGTTCAATGTTCATTTTCTGGTACCAGTCATTCACTACATGTCTCTGGAGATGGGGAATAAATTTGTAAATGGTAATTACATATCTGGGTATTGAGACAGTTTATAATTTCTCAGTTTTTGTAAGAGCCAAAAGCTCATTCATATTCCTTCTCACGAGTTATCCTTATCACGAGTTATGGTCAAACACGGACCTTTAAAATCTGAAAATATTTTTTCTACATTCAATAACGAGGCTGAATGAAATCTGAAGATGCTACTAAGGAAGATAACCTTTCCTAACCGAAATTTTTTGTTTCTGTCCCTCCATCACATCAATTGAAAACTTCTTGTTCTTAAACACCTCAGACACTAGCTCTCTTCGGTTTCTTATGTTTCCTAATTGTAATTTTTTTTCACCCTCAGAAGTGTCCCGATTATTACAAGTAATGGGTGTTTCCAAACCAATTTTTGTTCATATGCATATATAAAATTTTGCCCAAAAATGTTTATACAGCCAACACTCCAGTAAAATAGTTTTGAACTACCTACTAATTCACAATTAGAACTAATTTTTGTCATTGGAAACACTGCCAAGAGGAATAAAAAAATTTTCCTCTAATCCACAAACACGAAATCTATCGTATATGCAGTTTTAAAGATAGTTTAGAGAGTTTTAGAGAAAACAGATGTTATCTTTTTTCTGTATATCTAGAGCTTTAAAAACGCAGTATAAGGCCCAAGATTAGATTTTTAAAATGGAATATTTTCCCATTGTAAAGGTCGCGTTATATCATTATCCATATTCCCCTAGGTAAAATCACTTCTAACGGAAATAAATCGTTAAAAAAAAAAAAATGTTAGGTACTAACTGTCAGATGTATATTAATAGAAAAAAGGAAATACACCAGTGCCGTACAGAGATATACAGTATATAAGCATAAGTCGGTTCCTCATATACGCAGTTATATGTCTGTATCTACCTATCTATTTATATATATATATGCATAGACAAGATCGGAAAGGCTAGGTACATAAGTAAGTTTGATTTGTTAATGGGATACTGGCAAGTACCTATGACTGAGCGTGCTAGGGAGATCTCATGTTTTGTACTATTAGGAAAGACTTTTGCATGGTCTGTAGTGCCATATACAGATTGTTTTAGAGTAATAAGAAATTTCCTTTGTAAATTTCTTTTTCTTTGTGGGGAGGTGTTACATAGCCTATGATTTCATCATCCTTTGTGTAATTTTAACGCACAGTATACTGCATGTTTGATCACGAGCGTGTTCTGCCTCAGTTCCCCCCCTTCTACCGTTATAGTAGAGTAAGTCGACATCTCTGTTATACTTTGCGGGATTGTCATCTCTTTGTCCCTATGGCTTCATTTGCGCGTCCTCATTACAAGTTGTATCAAGCTCTCCTGCCCCCTATATAATGAGCTCAGTCTCTGCATCATGGCCACTTAGATCTGCTCCTCATTTTGTTCACATCTCTGTCCTCCCCTGTACAGATATTATTATTGTGAGTGCTCAAGAAGTCTCCAACCATCTAGCAGCTGTGTGTAATTTGAGTATAATTGTTGTTGTATTTTTTCTTGTACTGTATAGCATAAGTTTAATTTGTAGGCCTAGTGAAGTTTGTAATTTATGTAGGGTTCTTTGTCAGTTATTTTTTATAATAGTTTGTATCTGTAATTATTTATCTGGCATTCACTGAGTATTATCTGGTATCTCATTTTATCAGGGCTGACTTAGATAAATTTACTCTTGCTAATTTCGTGTTAATAGAGGCTATTGCAGTTAACCATATATTTAACCTGTTTATTTGCCATTACATTATCTTATGAGTCCTGAATGTTTTGTTGTTAATTTAAGCATTAAACTTTAACTTGTAATTTTACCTAACTCTTTTGTTTTGAACCTGGAACTTTACGGGACAGTAGTGACTTCATATTCTCACTTAAAGTGTACGTTATCTTTCTCTGTTCCGTAACAATATATATATATATACTTTTTTATTCACAGCCGTGACTTTACAGGTAAAAGTATCCGTTGTGTAGTTCAGGCATCTGCTTTGGGGGAAGTTCAAAACTTTTTTATTGGAGAGATTGCTGTATAAACTTACTTTTGGTAGAATTCTCTGAATATGACACTTCAACAAATGTACCCGTAACGGATTGCCCCCCCCCCAAAAAAAAAAAAAAAATCCAAAACTCAGACGACATTATTGAGTGTACAACATTTAGGAAAGATATTGCAAGAAATCGATTGACACGTAGAGAGCTGGCAACTGTGGTGCTTAAGAACAATTAGTTTAATTGATGTTTCGGTCGCCGAAACAATCGAGAGTTTGTTAGGTATTGTATTCACATTTTCCTAGAAATATATGTCTGATAATCAGTTCTTAATCATTTATTTTACAATTTATCGGCGTCCAGAGTGATTTTACTTAGGGAAGTATGGATAATGAAACACGAGCTGTCATAATGGGAAATTAATCAGTCATTAAAATTAATCAGGATATTCATGATGCCACTAGTTATACAGATAAAAATAATTTCTATTTTATCTCTAAATTCCTAGATGTTTACACGTCTATAATCTCACGAAACTGTTTGGGCCACATGCCACCCTTCATCGCATATGAATCGATTTGATCCTACCCTCATTTTTTTTTTTTTTTTTTTTTACCTGTTGAATTTTTTAATCCTCGGAAATATTTTCTGAATCTTAGATACAATTGGGATAATTTAAATTAGATTTGTTGAAGTTGCATATGTAGTGTTTTCGACCTCATTTTTTTTTTTTTTTTTTTTTAAGGATCAATCGAATACAAAAGTTTTGAGTTAGAGCAGTTGCTTTTTCCGGAAAAAAAAAGATGTACTGCCTCTTTCAAAGAAGTTACCACTCAAAATGAAAATAAAAGTAACAAATGACCCTCTTCCTAACGTAAAAATCTAAACAATCTCCAGACATTTTTTTTTTTTTTTTTTAGCTGTCATTCGCTTTATGTCTAAGAAGATGAAAAATAAAGTTTAAATAATAATTAATTATATATCTGGGATTTGCGATAGTGCTTATACTTTCTTCTACTAATTTTTCATAGAGTCAAAAGCTAATCGATATTCCTTTTCATGTTATCAGGTTTTGGATATATTTTTACCTAATTAAATGAAGTTTATGGTCTAACACGGAAGTTCGTAATGTGCAAATATTCTTTTCTTATTCAATTACGAGGTTCGATATAATTTATAATGCTACTACAGCAGATATGAAAGACAACATCTCAATCGAAAGTTCTCGCTCTTTCGGTGACCCGTACATCATTTGGAATTTCTTGTTGTTAGACATCTTATATGCCAGCTCTATTTACCTTTGAATCGATTTGTTGTTACCAAAATGTGATTTTTTTCACCCTCAGACGTGTCTTTTGAGCTTTGGATGTAATTTTGTGTTTTTCCCAAGATTAATTGATTTCGCCTAAAATATGTTCATACACCCACCAGTAAATTAGTTTTGAATTATCAGCCGTAACTAGTTTACAATTAGCACTACTTTCTATCCTTGAAGTCACGGATAAAAAAAAATAAAAGCCAACAGACATCCTAAAATAAAAATCCAATCAACCTCAATACTACATACTCAACAGTTCAGATCGATGCTCCTAGAACCTTTTACTTTTTACAAATCAGGCAAAATTAAACTGCTTATATGAGGAACAAAGGCATGTTTATAAATTGTATATCAGTATGGCAGTTAATACATCTGATAATCAGTGCCTAACAACTTTCTTTTAAACGATTTTACATAGGGAAATATGGATTATGGTATAACGCAAACCGTCATAATGGGAAACTTTTTTTTTTTAATTTAATCAGGAGGCTAAAGATGCCACTTAAAAGCCATGATTGTACACCCTATAAAAAAAGAATCGGGACCCTTACTGCACGATACAATATGCCACACCGCACGAAGGAATTTGAAGCCCCAACTGAGTTTTGGTGCGTGGTTGGTATCCCTGGTCTACTGAGCTGCCAGTTATCTGCGGTAACAACCTTGTGCGATTTAAACTTTTATAATGTCTCAGTATGAAGACTGTGCGTCATGAAATAGGTTATGCTTCACGATACACAGCAAGAATTATAGCAGAGTTGCGAGTAACAGCACATTAGTAACTTATCTTTGTCTCCTGGGGTAGATCTAAGGTGTAGACGATAATAAAATATTTTTTTTATAAAAGCCTGACCGATCATATGCTAGGTATCATAAGGGAAAACCAAAGACAAGAACATGGTTTATTGGCTTATATTAAGAGAAAACACGTCCTTAAGAATGAATGAATTACATTTATTTGCATCAGCAATTAATGTATGACCCCCCCCCCCACGTCAATAACAGTTTAACCGACGTGTCATGGATGCACACAGTTTCTACAAATTTCTGTGTTGCTGGTCCTCGCATATGTTCCCATGACCTCATCACATGACCGAGTAATTGTTCTCTGGTACGGTAGTGGCAATCATGGATGAGACATCTGACTATTTCTGACCACACATGCTCGATCGGGTTGTCTGGTGATTGTGGAGGGTGAGGCACGAACGTAATGTATGAATGGTTCCGAAACCAATTCTTGACACTACTCGTGTGTATGGGGGAGTTGTCCTGGATGAGGAAGAATGGCGTGTCGTCAGGGTAGAGCAGCTGCTGCACAGACGGAAGAACCTTCTCCAATATCTCCACGTATTTAGTTCCAGTGAATCTGCCTGGTCCTACGTCTGTCAACTTCCCAACGCCACTCGAGTAAATCCAGCCGAAACACCCGACAATAACCACTTCGAGTTGCAACCACATGTTTCCTGTCATACCTAGGAACAAACAGTAGACAGTAAGGGACCATTTAAATAAATAGTTATGTTGCGCCGAAATGTATACTCGTGAATTTAATTGTGTGGATTGATGTCAAATCCACTAGAGTGACCAGATCCTACAACAATCTTTATGCTTGTGGAGGTGTTACCATATTAATTATCTAACATAATACGTATGAGAAAGTTACTTAGGATGGTGAGGTAACATACCAGAAGCAAATTTATATAAGCAAATAATCACATAATGGGTCACGAATGTGATATGTCACAAACACTCAAGAGAGAGAGAGAGAGAGAGAGAGAGAGAGGAGAGAGAGAGAATTCATACCGTTCGTTCTTTGGACGCCACACCTTCGCAGTAGAAAATGTCTTCTCGTCACAGTATATGATGTTGTCCCAATATGCAGAAGGGTGGTCTGCGTATTCCAAGGCATATTCCATACGTCGTTCCATGTGGGTTTCGGTGAACTCCGGCTTTTTAGCTGGTATACGGCCATGGATACCAAGGGATTTCTGGCGGTTTCGAATTGTCCGTGCTGTGCAGGTCAATCCAAGTTGTCGACGCATGGCTGTGGCAGCGGTGAACTGGTAACTGTCGACGTTATCTGCAATCGCTGTGTCCTGATTTGGCGTTGTGCACCGAAGTCTGCCCGGTCCACGCTTATGCAAGACGTTCCCAGTTTCGTTGTGGCGTTGTATCCATCGGGCTACGGTGTTCTTTGAAACGTTAAGCTGCCTGGCAATTTTGCCATTGCTGAGGCCCACTCCGTGTAATGCGACGATAGCTGCACGTCTCTTCTGTGAAGTTTTCATCACAGCTCTCATCTGGTGGGATTTAAAAGCACCAATACACTTCCTACTGCTTCATTGCATGCTTTGCTCATTGCAATTGAACCACTCCCGATACCAGCATTTTCGATACATTGTCTGCAAATCTTGCACCTCTTTTTTAAACTGTTTATATCTCACATGAATGGCCCCGTACCCTTCACCCTCCCTCCACGATGAACCAATCTTATCGTGTTTATCATTCTACTATTATGTTAATAATTCTCCATTTCATGATTCATTCCCTACGTCATACCGATCACAGCACTGAACTAAATACTACTACTACTGTAATCACATACAATCTACGATTATATGTGGCCTTATACTTTTTTACTTAACGTTAACTTATTCATCCAACCGTTGTAATGGTGTATAATACAGAAGTGAGTTTATTTCCACTAAAATTTTAACATGTCCAGAGTGGTAACCCAGATTCGTTGTTTGCCAAGCACATATTGACTGCCAGTTATATTCTTATTTAACCTGTTGGTAATATTTAGATGTTTACAAGCAAGTTATATATTTCTCGTTATCATTACTTCAAGACGACATGGAGCTAGGAGAACATCATCCTTTAAAACGCAGACACCTGGAAAGGGAGGGAGGAGGGGGAAGGCTTCAGGGGTACCAACCTCGCCACGTCTTCACGGCTTTAGTATCAGTGGTCATTGCTAGACGCATCAGCTCGTGGGGTCCCGATTCTTTTTTTATAGGGTGTACATATAATTTTTTTTTTTTCTCTCTAAATTCCAAGATGATTACTCGTCTCTGATCAAACCAAAACATTTGGGCTTAAACCTCTCAAATGCCAGCCATCTTTACCTGTGAATCGATTTCATCCCGTGTCACCTCATTTAGCATTTTTTTTTTTTTCGAAATGAAATTTTTTCATCAGAAACGTTTTCTGAATCCTAGATACAATTAGGAGTGGTTCCCAGCTAATTTAGAGTATATTTGAGGGAGTTGCATATTTAGTGTTTTCACCCTTAATTATGCAGTTTTTAGGATCACACCAGCATAAAAGTTATAAATTACTCCTAGTGCGGTTGCTTTACAGCAAAAAAAAAAAAAAAAAAAAAAAAAAATGTACGTTTTTTCTGCTGGTTACCACTACAAATAAAAATAAAAGGCACAAATGACCTTCTTCCAAACAAAAGTCCAAGCAATCTTCAGACGACATTAATACAGTTTATTCATTGTTCGTTCAATGTTCATTTTCTGGTACCAGTCATTCACTACATGTCTCTGGAGATGGGGAATAAATTTGTAAATGGTAATTACATATCTGGGTATTGAGACAGTTTATAATTTCTCAGTTTTTGTAAGAGCCAAAAGCTCATTCATATTCCTTCTCACGAGTTATCCTTATCACGAGTTATGGTCAAACACGGACCTTTAAAATCTGAAAATATTTTTTTTCTACATTCAATAACGAGGCTGAATGAAATCTGAAGATGCTACTAAGGAAGATAACCTCTCCTAACCGAAATTTTTGTTTCTGTCCCTCCATCACATCAATTGAAAACTTCTTGTTCTTAAACACCTGAGACGCAAGCTCTCTTCGGTTTCTTATGTTTCCTAATTGTAATTTTTTTTTCACCCTCAGAAGTGTCTTCCGAGTATTACAAGTAATGGGTGTGTTTCCAAACCAATTTTTGTTCATATGCATATATAAAATTTTGCCCAAAAATATGTTTATACAGCCAACACTCCAGTAAAATAGTTTTGAACTACCTACTAATTCACAATTAGAACTAATTTTTGTCATTGGAAACACGGCCAAGAGGAATAAAAAAATTTTCCTCTAATCCACAAACACGAAATCTATCGTATATGCAGTTTTAAAGATAGTTTAGAGAGTTTTAGAGAAAACAGATGTTATCTTTTTTCTGTATATCTAGAGCTTTAAAAACGCAGTATAAGGCCCAAGATTAGATTTTTAAAATGGAATATTTTCCCATTGTAAAGGTCGCGTTATATCATTATCCATATTCCCCTAGGTAAAATCACTTCTAACGGAAATAAATCGTTAAAAAAAAAAAATGTTAGGTACTAACTGTCAGATGTATATTAATAGAAAAAAGGAAATACACCAGTGCCGTACAGAGATATACAGTATATAAGCATAAGTCGGTTCCTCATATACGCAGTTATATGTCTGTATCTACCTATCTATCTATTTATATATATATATACAGTATATAGGGCTATCTATCTATCTATCTATCTATATATATATATATATATATATATATATATATATAGTATATAGGGCTATACCAAATATAACGAATTAGGTGGCACAAAAATTACATCTCTACAAACTATGTGGCAGGGAGGTGAGATTATTTGCCAGAATCCAACCAAACATTAGTTCTATTGCAAATGTTTTGACAATCATCGTCTACTAAAGGTCCAACCGTACTGCCTCCTGTGCTTAGGGGCAGTGTTCCACCGAAAGTGAGTAGGCACTGTGTTGAAATCCCGCAGATTACAAACTTGATAACCTAATTGTTGAAGAGGAAAACATTAGCTGGGATAATGTAGGTAGATGGAAGAAAAGGTAATTCAACTCGACAGCAACCACCTATTTTACTAGAGGAAAGCAAAATGAAATTATGATGGTAGGATTTCTAAATAACGAATCTTGCAGACATCATTGTTAATTTCAGCAGTGTATCTGACAGAGCATCATTGGTTGTCACTAGACTGCAAAAAATATACTCTGAAAATAATACAAGTACAAAGACAAAAGTCGTGTCGCGATTCTGTCAGATCAAGTGCAACATGAAACATTATGAAAGCTCTACCAGAGTTACATGTTCGTGGCTGGCTAGCTTGACTACATCAAGCTTCATATCTGCTGTTGATGGGATGACGGTAGGAATGAACCCATGAAATTCCGAAGTATTAACATTGACTTCAATTGGTGATTCCAAACTTCGTATGAGAGACGAAATGCCAGCAGTTAGGCGATGATCACCTGACATTTCATCTTACATCTTCTCACAAAACGTCTAGCCTACCATGGTATGGAGAGGTCAAGCAACATGGATTCAATTAATAAGAATATGAGATATAGCATGATCTTCCTTTATTTACTGGAAACGAATCCTGAACAAAAGCTCAAACATTTGGTACAGGCAAAACCATAGAAAGGCGGATTAGGATTTCAGGAGGAAGGCACAACGGAGAACCGTCATCATTCAGGTCGTCCTCGTTTTACCACAACACTTTAGCACCAGGAAATAATCACAACGATGGCAGCAGCACCCGCAAGCGGTACTTACGCCATAAGAAGCGAAGTACACCTAGAATGAAGGACTTCTGTGGTCTGGTTTATGTGTTCGAGCTCGTGTGGGATTCAGTTTACCAGCCACCCTAAAAGAAAAAAAAAATCAATTATCACAATAGAATAATTCTGTTCTCAAGTGTTGAATACTATAGTGAACTTTGTTTTACAAGTTATAATTATCTTGATTATCTAATTTAGTTGAAGAACTGACTTCCGAACACCTATTAAGCTAACTGAATTGTAACGTTGATAATGTTGGCATAAAAATAAAAGATATGAGAAACGTTTCAGTACTAAATAAAAACAGCAGTCAGAAAGATTTCATAATTATGTAGACTAGTTTCGGTAAGTTACAAAAAAAAAATATTTTCTTTTTATGCGAGGAAGAAGGAACCAAAGGCCATGAGCCCGCAGTAACAGTTCCCTCCAAGAGAAAAACAAAATACAATAGAGAGCCAAATTCAAGATCCGATCATTTTGAGATGACTGGACCCTGCGTTTGAAAGACTGGAGATCATAGGCAGCAGGAAATAGAGGGAGACAGTTCCAGAGCTGACCTGTTGCATAAAAGAAAGACTGGGACTGAGAGTTGGACAGAAAAAGGATGAGACTTTGCTGCCAGACGGGTGCTACGCGCCTGTCGTAGAGGTGGAGGAATGCAAGCAGACAGATCAGAGGAGCAGTGACCATTAAAGTAGCGATAGAAAAGAGATAAAGATGCAAGAGCGGCGAAGAGACAGAGGTTGAAGGGAGTCAGTAAGAGGAGGAGAGTTAATGAGACGAAAAGCCTTTGACTCCACCCTATTGAGAAGGCTGTATGTGGGGAGCCTCCCCACACATGAGTTGTACTCCACACAGGGGCGGATAAAACCCCTGTATAGTCAACAATTGTGCAAGGGTAAAGAAAGGGCGGAGTCGGCTTAGCACACCCAATCTCTTGGAAGCAGATTTTACAAGAGATGTAATATGATCTTTCCAAGATAAGTCCCGAGTAAATGAAACCCCAAGCATGTTCAAGGATGATGCAGGATTAAGCTGAATATTATTAAACATTAGTGGGTATACCTGTGGAAGATTTTGTCGGGTTGATAGGTGTAAGAACTGAGTCTTAGATGCATTAAAGACCATATTATTTTTACCCCAGTCAGAGATACGAGCCAAGTCAGACATTAGGTGTGCCATAGCCTCATCCCTTGTTTCTTGAACTGTTGAGATGGGCGTTGCGGGAACCGAATGGAAAGGTGAAGGGTGGAGTCATCAGCGTATGAGTGGATAGGGTTAGATGTACAGCTTAGATCATTGATGAATAAAAGGAAGAGAGTTGGTGATAAGACAGAGCCCTGAGGAACACCACTTGATAGATCTAGAAGAACGATGGCCGTCTACAACAGCGGCTATAGAACGACCAGAAAGGAAACTAGCGATGAAGGCACAGATAGAAGGATAGAAACCGTAGGAGGGCAGTTTGGAAATTAAAGATTTATGCCAGACTCGATCGAAAGCCTTTGAGATGTCAAGTGCAATGGCAAAGCTTTCCCCAAAGTCCCGAAAGGAGGATGACCAGGAGTCTGAAAGGTAGGTGAGAAGATCGCCAGTGGAGCGTCCCTGACGGAACCCATACTGACGATCAGAAAGGTTGTGATAGGAAAGATGCCTTAAAATTTTTCTATTAAGAATTGACTCGAAAACTTTTGAAATATAGGACGTTAAAGCAATTGGACGATAGTTGGAGGGTTGGGAGTGGTCACCCTTCTTTGGGACTGGCTGAATGAGAACAAACTTCCAGCAAGAAGGAAAGGTACAAGTTGACAAAGGTGAAAGAGTTTGCCTAGGCAGGGTGTAAGCACAGAAGCACAGTTCTTGAGAACAACAGGAGGGACCCCATCAGGCCCATATGCCTTGTTAGTACTGAGGCCAGTGATGGCAGAGAATACAACTGAAGAAATTTTAATGTCAGCCATGAAGAAGTTAGAGGGGGAAGTGATGGAGGAACAGCACCGGAATCATCTAAGGTGGAATTGGAGGAGAAAGTCTGTGCGAAGAGATCTGCTTTATCAGTAGAAGAAATAGCTACAGAACCATCAGAGTAGAAAAGAGGAGGGAAGGATGATGAGGTAAAGTTGTTAGAAAGATTTTTGGCAAGGTGCCAGAATGAGCAGGAAGAATTCGAGTTGGAGAGTTGAGAGCATTTAGTATGGATGAAATTATTTTTAGTAGAGCGAAGAACAGACAGCACGATTCCGGGCAGAAACGTAAAGACGATGTGATTCAAGGGTGAGTTGGCTCCGGTACCTTTCGTAGGCCTTCTTGTTGCGGACAGCATTAGAACAAGCGTGATTAAACCAAGGCTTTCTTGCGTTAGTCAAAGGATATGAGAAAGGAATTATGTTTCCATGCCCGAGAGAATAACCTCCGTAATGCGCAAGGCACACTCAGATGGCTCACGGCCATGGAAGCAATAATCATTCCAGGGAAAATTAAAGACGTACTGCCTGAGGGCCTCCCAGTCCACGGCTCCAAAATGCCACAGACGACGCTTCCCTGGAGGGTCCACAGGCCGTACCGGAGCGATAGGACAGGTTAAGGTGATAGGGTTTGATCGGAGGAGCCCAACGGAGAGAAAAGATTAACAGCGTAAGCAGAAGGATTAGTTGTAAGGAAGAGGTCAAGTATGTTGGAGCTTTCTCCAAGGCGGTCAGGGATACGGGTAGGGTGCTGTACAAGCTGCTCTAGGTCATTCAGGATAGAAAAGGTGTAGACTTGTTCACCAGGTGGATCAGTGAAAGGAGAGGTGAGCCAAAGGTGATGGTGAACATTGAAATCTCCTAGAATGGAGATTTCAGAGAAAGGAGAATTGGATAGAATGCTTTCCATCGCAGAAGTAAGATAGCCAAAGAATTTTAGATCGTCAGTAGAATTATGAGATAAGTAAACAGTGCAGATATATTTAGTCAGAGAATGACAGGAAAGCCGAAGCCAGAGTGTAGAGAATTCAGAAGAATCGAGTTCAGGAACACGAGAGCAAGATAAGTTGTTGCGTATATATACACAACAGCCACCTTCGACTTTGAAATGAGTATAAAGTAGGATACAGAAAAGGGTCTGCTGTCAGTTGCCTCAGACAGCTGAGTCTCAGAAAAAGAAGGCGAGGTTTAGAGGAGAGGTGGTGCTGAACAGAGCGAAAGTTAGAGGAAAGGCCGCGAATGTTCCAGAAATGAAGTAGTAGTGAGTCAGACAGTGGTTCCAGGCAGCTCGAGTCGTCACCGGGAGAGGGGCGGAAGATGGGGGCATTTATGGTCCCCCCCCCCATGGGGACTCCGAGGCCACGTGTTTTTCTGCCATGATTTTTTTTATTTTAATTTTGGAAAAGGAAGTGTGGTGTGTACTGTGCATGTAGTTTGGTGTTGATAGAGAAACTTGTATTGGAGGGCATGCTGGCCTACTCTCTGTGTTAATGAGACACTGAAAAAGTTCAGCAAATGGGGATAGTTGGGACCTAGTCCTGAAGGCTGATGAAACGGGAGCTCCAGCTCTCCCTGTCATCAGCTTTCCATGTACTATTGCGGCCAGGAGTTCTTAGCCACCCTCGTTCAGCCAACCCGTGTATGTGGCACCGTCGCATTCACGAGCACAGAAGTTGCCTTCGATGCATTTCTGTCGAAAAATATCCCTTCAGCTTTCGGCTTGTACTAATGGATAAAGTAATAGTAATATTTACTTTGAAGGTTTGACTCTGATATCATGAATACATCATACTGATTATTTAATAACTTTTCCTCGTATAGAGCCAAGCAAGTGACAAATATGTATATTTGGTTCTACTCCACGACTTCCTGTAGGTCTGAACCAGCGAACATAGAGTGAACAAGTTCGAAGCATTCATTTGTTAGCGGGAGAGAGAGAGAGAGAGAAGGAGAGAGAGAGAGAGAGAGTAGTGGGTGCCTGTGAATTTTAGAGGAATGAGGTGGAGAAATGAGATGCTCAGCACAGTTAAACAGGGATTTTTCCTTTCGTTTCGGTTGGCTTTCTGTGCCTAAATGACTAAATGAAGGTAAATTATGAAATATAATAACTGGATGACGAAGTGGTAATAGGGTCTGGCTAATGGTTGTTTGGTCCAAGGTGTGCAGAGGTAAGCCTAAAAGGCAACGGTCACTGTTAAAAGTTGGATATTTTAGGTCCCACTTATTTTAAATATTTCTATGTATGTGTATGCCCCAGTGGACCTATTTTCAGCCCATGAATATTTTTATCAATGGACATTTTTACCACTCGGAGCACAGTCCCCCAGTGGATCTATTTTCCTTAATGACTTTTTTTTTCAAAGACGCCAACTTTTCTACGTAACCTATTTTCCCACAAACTAATTTTCCCCATTGATGTATTTTCTCCCCACGGATCAATTTTTCCGTCGACCTTGAATCTCTCCGTGGATACAGGTTTCCTACATGGACGTTGTTACATAGCCTATGATTTCATCATCCTTTGTGTAATTTTAACGCACAGTACGCTGCATGTTTGATCACGAGCGTGTTCTGCCTCAGTTCCCCCCTTCTACCGTTATAGTAGAGTAAGTCGTCATTTCTGGAGTTCAGACCAGGATTTTCATCTCTTTGTCCCCATGGCTTCATTTGCGCGTCCTTATTACAAGTTGTATCAAGCTCTCCTGGCCCCTATATAATGAGCTCAGCCTCTGCATCATTGCCACTTAGATCTGCTCCTCATTTTGTTTACATCTCTGTCCTCCCCTGTACAGATATTATTATTGTGAGTGCTCAAGAAATCTCCAAACATCTAGCAGCTGTGTGTAATTTGAGTATAACTGTTGTTGCATTTTTTCTTGTACTGTATAGCATAAGTTTAATTTGTGGGCCTAGTGAAGTTTTTGTAATTCATGTAGGGTTCTTTATGTCAGTCATTTTTGATAATAGTTTGTATCTGTAATTATTTACCTGGCATTCACTGAGTAGTATCAGGGCTGACAGATAAATTTATTCTTGCTAATTTCGTGTTAATAGAGGCTATTGCAGTTAACCATATATTTGACCTGTTTATTTCCCATTACATTATCCGTATGAGTCCTGAATGTTTTGTTGTTAGTTTGAGCATTAAACTTTAACTTGTAATTTTACCTAACTCTTTGTTTTGAACCTGGAACTTTACGGGACAGTAGTGATTTTTAGTATTCTCACTTAAAGTGTACATTATCTTTCTCTGTTCCGTAACATAAATTTGGCGACCTCATATCAGGATATTCAGGATATTATAATAAGGATATTGTTTGATATTTTGTGACTGTGATATATTCATGATGGCTACTATTTCTACACTTGATGAAGCCAAAGATTTTTTGTCAAATGTGCAAACACTGTGTGATATAGAAAACAGAACAAAGAATGAACTTAAGATTGTTGCTCAACAATTGGGATTTGTTGTTCGCTCTCATCAGTCTAAAAGATCAAATTGTTGCCATGATTAATGAAAGCTTGTTTAATGTAACTCCTCCAAATGAGCAAACGCAGATTGAATTAGCTAAGTTACAGCTAGCCCTGCAGGAGGCCCGTGCTAAGGAGGCTGAGTTTCACGCACAAGTTGAACTTGCTAGGATTCAGGCAGACCATGAGTATCGCATGAAACAAGGTGGAACTGGATCATCTAGCTCTGATGATTTTGATGTGGCTAAAAATGTTAAACTTGTCCCTCCTTTTAATGAATCTGATTTAACAAAGTATTTTCAGTTGTTTGAGAGGGTAGCTACAGGTTTTAATTGGCCTAAGGAGTATTGGCCAGTACTCCTTCAAACTGTTCTCACCGGTAAAGCTCAAGTAACTTATGCATCTTTGCCTCAGGATCAATCTGATAATTATGATGTAGTTAAGAGCTTGATTCTTAAGGCCTATGAGCTTGTTCCTGAAGCCTATAGAGTAAAATTTAGGACAACTTACAAGCAAGATAAGCAATCCCATGTTGAGTATGCAAAAATCAAAGAAGATCTGTTAGAGCAGTGGTTAAATTCTAAGAATGTGGATTCTGATTTTGACAAATTTAAGCAGATGATTTTGCTGGAGGACTTCAAAAGGTGTATTAGTAAAGATGTAAGCCTATATCTTGATGAGAAAAGAATAGATAATTTGTCTGATGCTGCAGTTTTAGCTGATGAATATGTTCTCACTCACAAGAGATATTCCAAAGAAAAAGGGAAAGCTGAGAGTAAGTACGTTGCCTCTACTCAGAGTACAGGTAACAGGAAAGAGAATAAGGATGATGTTTCTCAGGAAGTAAATACCAGCTTCACCTCTAGATTTCAGAAAAGTAAATGTACTTATTGTAGTAAGCTTGGTCATACTACGGAGAGATGTTTCAGGAGACAGCGTGATGTGAACAAAAAGGAGTCTTTAAATATTCAGTCAATTGGGCTAGTGTCCACTCTTGAGAGTTCCCAGAATTCTTTAACTGAGTTAACTAAACCTGCTTTGAGGGGTAACTTAAATTCTCATGATGGAGCTCCTCTTTTGAGCAGTAACGTGGGTGACACTCTCAAGAGTTCATGTGCTAATTTCCTGTCTGATGGTTTTGTCAGTCCTCTGGACAGTAATGACAAGAAATCAGTTCAGATATATCGTGATACAGGTGCTTGCCAATCCCTTATGCTGACCAGTGTTCTAGGCTCTAATGTTAATTCCTCTGATGAAACTGTAATCTTACAAGGTGTAGGGAATAATTATTTCTCTGTCCCTCTGTGCAGAGTGAATTTAGAGTCTGGTTTTGTTAATGGTTCCGTTATGGTTGGGTTGGTTGAGACACTCCCAATGTCAGGTGTAACTTTCTTACTTGGAAATGATATTGGTGGAAGTCAAGTGTGTCCGGCTCCTCAGTTGTCTGGTGAGCCGGTGGCTGTGTCCCAGGATTGTGATGTCCCTGATGTGTTCCCTGCATGTGCTGTCACTAGGGCTAAGTCTAAAGTTACTGGTGATTTAGAGGATAATGATGATGATATTATCCTAGCTGACACTTTTCTTGCTAATTTGGACCACTCACCAGATGAGGCAGTACCCCGTAGTGTTGATAATTTGTCTCGTCAAGAGTTGGTTGAGTTGCAGGTTGTTGACCCTGAGTTGAAAGGTCTAGCTAACTCTGCTTGCAGTGAGGAAGAGTCAGCTGGTGCTTCTACTTGTTATTATGTAAAGTCAGGAGTACTTATGAGGAAGTGGAGACCCCCAACAGCATCAGACGACTGTGAATGGGAGGTTGTACATCAAGTTGTCATCCCTCGTGTTTGTAGGCAGGATATCATTCGAGTGGCTCATGATTCCAGTTTGGCAGGACACCTTGGAGTGAGGAAGACTGTGGCACGCATTTTGAAACACTTCTACTGGCCAGGTATCTTCAGGGATGTTTCCTGGTATTGTAAGTCTTGTCACACCTGTCAAGTTGTGGGGAAGTGTAATCAGACCGAAAAGGTTGCACCTCTAGTTCCCATTCCTCCTTTTGAGGCGCCTTTCACCCGTGTGTTGGTGGATATTGTGGGCCCTCTTCCTAAGACTTCTTCAGGATTTTCTTATGTGTTGACCATGATTGATATGGCTACTCGTTATCCTGAAGCCATTCCACTTAGAAACATCTCAGCAAAGAACGTGGTTGGGGAAATGCTGGGGTTCTTCACAAAGTTTGGTCTGCCCAAGGAGGTACAGTCAGACCGAGGAAGTAATTTCATGTCAAATGTTTTCAAGCAGTCTCTGAAAGAGTTGGGCATCACCCAGATCACGTCTTCAGCTTACCATCCCCAGACCCAAGGAGCGTTGGAGAGATATCATCAAACACTCAAATCGATGCTCAAGAAATACTGTTTGGAACATCAGAAAGACTGGGATAAAGGTCTTCCATTCGTTGTGTTTGCTGCAAGAGAATCTCCAAATGAATCACTGGGCTTCTCACCTTTTGAACTACTGTTTGGCCATGAAGTAAGAGGACCCCTTAAGTTACTCAAGGAATGCTGGCTGTCGGAGGAAGATGACGTCAACCTGCTGGAGTATGTGATGAAGTTCAAAGAACGGCTGTCCACTGCTTTACAGCTGGCGAGAGAGAATTTAGGAGCTGCTCAGGAGAAGATGAAGACTTGGTATGATAAGAAGTCCAGGTTACGCCACTTTCAGCCAGGAGATCAGGTTTTGATTCTGCTACCAGTTCATGGGCAACCTCTTCAAGCCAAGTTTAGTGGTCCTTATTTCGTGGAGAAGAAACTCAGTGATGTCAACTATGTCATCGCCACACCAGATCGTAGAAAGAGCAAGCAACTATGTCACATCAACATGCTAAAGTTATATCACAGGCGGGACGAAAATAATCCAGTCTGCACTGCAGCTGTTCCACCCGAGTCTACAAGAGAAGTTCTCCCATGCAGCATGAGCCTGAGTGATAGTTTGGGGAAGAATCCTGATATCATGAATGATCTCCAGACTAAGCTTTCTCATCTACCTCCCAAGGAAAGGCAGGAGTTTTCGGCATTACTGCAGGAGTACCCGCAAGTGTTCCGTGCCACTCCAGGAAGAACTACTGTGTTGATGCATGATGTCGAGGTTGGAGACGCAAAGCCAATTAAACTGCCTCCTTACCGTGTGAACCCAGTGAAAGTTCCTCTCATCCAGAAGGAGCTTGGCTACCTGTTGGACCACAAGATGATTGAGCCCTGTCAGAGCGAGTGGAGTTCTCCTGTCACTCTAGTCCCTAAGCCAGGTGGGTCACAGAGGCTTTGCATCGACTACAGACGTGTTAATCAGATAACTAAAACAGACACTTACCCTCTCCCTCGTGTGGAAGATTGCATAGACAAGATCGGAAAGGCTAGGTACATAAGTAAGTTTGATTTGTTAAAGGGATACTGGCAAGTACCTATGACTGAACGTGCTAGGGAGATCTCATGTTTTGTAACACTAGGAAAGGCTTTTGCATGTTCTGTAATGCCGTATGGTATGAAGAATGCACCAGCCACATTTCAGAAGCTCATGAATGTTGTAACAGAGGGTTTGGCAGGGTGTGTTGTTTATATTGATGATGTATTAATCTTCAGTGACAACTGGAAAGATCACCTATGCCATGTCAGTAAATTTCTTGAGCGTTTGGTTCAGGCTAATCTTGTAGCTAATTTATCAAAGTGTGAGTTTGGTCAAGCTAAAGTTCAGTACCTTGGGTATGTAATTGGTGATGGACATGTTGCACCACCAGGAGCTAAGGTTCAGGTTATAAGTGATCTTCCCAGTCCTAAAAGTAGGAAAGAGCTACAAAGATTTTTTGGGAATGGTAGGTTATTACAGGAGATTTGTTCTTAACTTTTCTATTCTTGTATCACCACTTACAGACCTACTGAAAAAGGGAGTTGAATTTGTCTGGACAGATAACTGTGAATCCTCTTTCAACAAACTTAAAGCTATTCTATTAAGTCAGCCAGTGCTCGCGACTCCAAATTTTGCTAAGCCTTTTAAGATGGCTGTTGATGCAAGTGATACAGGAGCTGGGGCTGTTTTGCTGCAAGAGGATGATCAGGGTATTGAACATCCTGTATCTTATTACAGTAAGAAGTTCACTCCACCTCAAAAGAACTACTCCACTATTGAGAAAGAGCTTTTGGCCTTGATTTTGGGTTTACAGCAGTTTTCATTTTATTTGTGTTCTGGTTTTGACCCCATAGTCATTTATACCGATCACAACCCACTGAAATTCCTTAGTAAGTTTAAAGATAAAAATCAGAGATTGACAAGATGGAGTCTACTTCTTCAGGAGTATTCATTAGACATACAACATGTCAAGGGGAAAGAAAATGTTATTGCAGATTGCTTATCTAGACTTTAGACAGATTGTTTTAGAGTAATAAGAAATTTCCTTTGTAAATTTCTTTTTCTTTGTGGGGAGGTGTTACATAGCCTATGATTTCATCATCCTTTGTGTAATTTTAACGCACAGTACGCTGCATGTTTGATCACGAGCGTGTTCTGCCTCAGTTCCCCCCTTCTACCGTTATAGTAGAGTAAGTCGTCATTTCTGGAGTTCAGACCAGGATTTTCATCTCTTTGTCCCCATGGCTTCATTTGCGCGTCCTTATTACAAGTTGTATCAAGCTCTCCTGGCCCCTATATAATGAGCTCAGCCTCTGCATCATTGCCACTTAGATCTGCTCCTCATTTTGTTTACATCTCTGTCCTCCCCTGTACAGATATTATTATTGTGAGTGCTCAAGAAATCTCCAAACATCTAGCAGCTGTGTGTAATTTGAGTATAACTGTTGTTGCATTTTTTCTTGTACTGTATAGCATAAGTTTAATTTGTAGGCCTAGTGAAGTTTTTGTAATTCATGTAGGGTTCTTTATGTCAGTCATTTTTGATAATAGTTTGTATCTGTAATTATTTACCTGGCATTCACTGAGTTTTATCTGGTATCTCATTTTATCAGGGCTGACTTAGATAAATTTATTCTTGCTAATTTCATGTTAATAGAGGCTATTGCAGTTAACCATATATTTGACCTGTTTATTTGCCATTACATTATCCTTATGAGTCTTGAATGTTTTGTTGTTAGTTTGAGCATTAAACTTTAACTTGTAATTTTACCTAACTCTTTGTTTTGAACCTGGAACTTTACGGGACAGTAGTGATTTTTAGTATTCTCACTTAAAGTGTACATTATCTTTCTCTGTTCCGTAACAACGTATACCCATGGATGTATTTTTCATAAATGAACCTATTTTCCGTCATAAACCTGTTATCCGACGTGGTTATATCACCCACTGATGCGTGCAGTTGAAACACAGACCTCTTAACCAACAGACGTATTGCACGATGGACCTGTTGTAACCCACTGGATATACCTACTTCAGCATAATTCCAGAATAATATCCCCTGTGGACCGATTTTTCGCATACTAAACTCTTCCCAACTCGGACATTAACTCATATTACCTAGTCCCAGTGGCCGGTTTTCCCACAATCCGTCCATCCACCTACACACCCACCCATCAACGCACATACCCACAACCTTACTCAATACAGAATGTCTCAAAAGTAGGACGACACAAACCCGTCTCTTGCCTTGTCCTACAGGTAGCCCCACCCCTCACCCAACTTAATGCACGAACCCCACTTAACCAGCCCAACAACCCTTTTCCTCCCTCTCGCCCACCCACGCCATCTAATCCGCCTGTGAAACAACCAGCCTACACTAACCAATCCATCCACCTAGTCACCAACCTACCAACCCGCATACCATGCTCCACAAGTCAGATACTTGCAATTCAACACACACACACACACACACACACACACACACACACACAGGCGGGGTGGATTTCCTTACACGAAAGATGAGTCTCACCGCTTAACTCTGTCGGTAGAAAATAGTACCGGGTACTTTATACAGGGAGTTTGCCAGGCCGTAGATAAGGGGCTTCACTCCGGCTACATACACATGATTTTATGCGATACGAGTAAATAAGGTGCTCGAGCTAAACAGGGAATTTTTCCTTTGGCTGATGAAGGAGTTTAATCCCAGGATGACGTCTCGTCGGACATAATGAAAGATGGGTTTTATTCTGGGTAAAGCCAGTTGACTTTGTCAAATAATTTGGCAGGCCGCGTAACTTCTGTTAAATGGCTTATGTTTGCATTTTTTTCTCTCTCTGGTGGTTGGCACCTGGAGATTTTTAGCAAACTCGAGTATTTTTCTCATTAGTTGGATATCTCTCTCTGGACAGAGAGGCAAATTACTTTCTTAAGCACAGCTTTTTTTTAAATCAACAGCATTTATCTCCTAAATTATTACTCCAACGAAACCAATGCTATATATATATATATATATATATATATATATATATATATATATATATATATATATATATATATATATATATATATATATATATATATTGTTACGGAACAGAGAAAGATAATGTACACTTTAAGTGAGAATACGAAGAGTCACTACTGTCCCGTAAAGTTCCAGGTTCAAAACAAAAGAGTTAGGTAAAATTACAAGTTAAAGTTTAATGCTTAAACTAACAACAAAACATTAAGGACTCATAAGGATAATGTAATGGCAAATAAACAGGTTAAATATATGGTTAACTGCAATAGCCTCTATTAACACGAAATTAGCAAGAGTAAATTTATCTAAGTCAGCCCTGATAAAATGAGATACCAGATAATACTCAGTGAATGCCAGATAAATAATTACAGATACAAACTATTATCAAAAATGACTGACATAAAACCCAACATTAATTACAAAAACTTCACTAGGCCTACAAATTAAACTTATGCTATACAGTACAAGAAAAAATGCAATAACAGTAATACTCAAATTACACACAGCTGCTAGATGGTTGGAGACTTCTTGAGCACTCACAATAATAATATCTGTACAGGGGAGGACAGAGATGTGAACAAAATGAGGAGCAGATCTAAGTGGCCATGATGCAGAGACTGAGCTCATTATATAGGGGCCAGGAGAGCTTGATACAACTTGTAATGAGGACGCGCAAATGAAGCCATGGGGACAAAGAGATGACAATCCCGCAAAGTATAACAGAGATGTCGACTTACTCTACTATAACGGTAGAAGGGGGGAACTGAGGCAGAACACGCTCGTGATCAAACATGCAGCATACTGTGCGTTAAAATTACACAAAGGATGATGAAATCATAGGCTATGTAACACCTCCCCACAAAGAAAAAAGAAATTTACAAAGGAAATTTCTTATTACTCTAAAACAATCTGTATATGGCATTACAGACCATGCAAAGGTCTTTCCTAATGTTACAAAACATGAGATCTCCCTAGCACGTTCAGTCATAGGTACTTGCCAGTATCCCTTTAACAAATCAAACTTACTTATGTACCTAGCCTTTCCGATCTTGTCTATGCAATCTTCCACACGAGGGAGAGGGTAAGTGTCTGTTTTGGTTATCTGATTAACACGTCTGTAGTCGATGCAAAGCCTCTGTGACCCACCTGGCTTAGGGACTAGAGTGACAGGAGAACTCCACTCGCTCTGACAGGGCTCAATCATCTTGTGGTCCAACAGGTAGCCAAGCTCCTTCTGGATGAGAGGAACTTTCACTGGGTTCACACGGTAAGGAGGCAATTTAATTGGCTTTGCGTCTCCAACATCGACATCATGCATCAACACAGTGGTTCTTCCTGGAGTAGCACGGAACACTTGCGGGTACTCCTGCAGTAATGCCGAAAACTCCTGCCTTTCCTTGGGTGGTAGATGAGAAAGCTTAGTCTGGAGATCATTCATTTTATCAGGATTCTTCCCCAAACTATCACTCAGGCTCATACTGCATGGGAGAACTTCACTTGTAGACTCGGGTGGAACAGCTACAGTGCAGACTGGATTATTTTCGTCCCGCCTGTGATATAACTTTAGCATGTTGATGTGACATAGTTGCTTGCTCTTTCTACGATCTGGTGTGGCGATGACATAGTTGACATCACTGAGTTTCTTCTCCACGAAATAAGGGCCACTAAACTTGGCTTGAAGAGGTTGCCCATGAACTGGTAGCAGAATCAAAACCTGATCTCCTGGCTGAAAGTGGCGTAACCTGGACTTCTTATCATACCAAGTCTTCATCTTCTCCTGAGCAGCTCCTAAATTCTCTCTCGCCAGCTGTAAAGCAGTCGACAGCCGTTCTTTGAACTTCATCACATACTCCAGCAGGTTGACGTCATCTTCCTCCGACAGCCAGCATTCCTTGAGTAGCTTAAGGGGTCCTCTTACTTCATGGCCAAACAGTAGTTCAAAAGGTGAGAAGCCCAGTGATTCATTTGGAGATTCTCTTGCAGCAAACACAACGAATGGAAGACCTTTATCCCAGTCTTTCTGATGTTCCAAACAGTATTTCTTGAGCATCGATTTGAGTGTTTGATGATATCTCTCCAACGCTCCTTGGGTCTGGGGATGGTAAGCTGAAGACGTGATCTGGGTGATGCCCAACTCTTTCAGAGACTGCTTGAAAACGTTTGACATGAAATTACTTCCCCGGTCTGACTGTACCTCCTTAGGCAGACCAAACTTTGTGAAGAACCCTAGCATTTCCTTAACCACGTTCTTTGCTGAGATGTTTCTAAGTGGAATGGCTTCAGGATAACGAGTAGCCATATCAATCATGGTCAACACATAAGAAAATCCTGAAGAAGTCTTAGGAAGAGGGCCCACAATATCCACCAACACACGGGTGAAAGGCGCCTCAAAAGGAGGAATGGGAACTAGAGGTGCAACCTTTTCGGTCTGATTACACTTCCCCACAACTTGACAGGTGTGACAAGACTTACAATACCAGGAAACATCCCTGAAGATACCTGGCCAGTAGAAGTGTTTCAAAATGCGTGCCACAGTCTTCCTCACTCCAAGGTGTCCTGCCAAACTGGAATCATGAGCCACTCTAATGATATCCTGCCTACAAACACGAGGGATGACAACTTGATGTACAACCTCCCATTCACAGTCGGCTGATGCTGTTGGGGGTCTCCACTTCCTCATAAGTACTCCTGACTTTACATAATAACAAGTAGAAGCACCGGCTGACTCTTCTTCACTGTAAGCAGAGTTAGCTAGACCTTTCAACTCAGGGTCAGCAACCTGCAACTCAACCAACTCTTGACGAGACAAATTATCAACACTACGGGGTACTGCCTCATCTGGTGAGTGGTCCAAATTAGCAAGAAAAGTGTCAGCTAGGATAACATCATCATCATCATTATCCTCTAAATCACCAGTAACTTTAGACTTAGCCCTAGTGACAGCACATGCAGGGAACACATCAGGGATATCACAATCCTGGGACGCAGCCACTGGCTCACTAGACAACTGAGGAGCTGGACACACTTGACTTCCACCAATATCATTTCCAAGTAAGAAAGTTACACCTGACATTGGGAGTGTCTCAACCAACCCAACCATAACAGAACCATTAACAAAACCAGACTCTAAATTCACTCTGCACAGAGGAACAGAGAAGTAATTATTCCCTACACCTTGTAAGATTACAGTTTCATCAGAGGAATTAAAATTAGAGCCTAGAACACTGGTCACCATAAGGGATTGGCAAGCACCTGTATCACGATATATTTGAACTGATTTCCTGTCATTACTGTCCAGAGGACTGACAAAACCATCAGACAGGAAATTAGCACATGAACTCTTGAGAGTGTCACCCATGTTACTGCTCAAAAGAGGAGCTCCATCATGAGAATTTAAGTTACCCCTCAAAGCAGGTTCAGTTAACTCAGTTAAAGAATTCTGGGAACTCTCAAGAGTGGACACTAGACCAATTGACTGAATATTTAAAGACTCCTTTTTGTTCACATCACGCTGTCTCCTGAAACATCTCTCCGTAGTATGACCAAGCTTACTACAATAAGTACATTTACTTTTCTGAAATCTAGAGGTGAAGCTGGTATTTACTTCCTGAGAAACATCATCCTTATTCTCTTTCCTGTTACCTGTACTCTGAGTAGAGGCAACGTACTTACTCTCAGCTTTCCCTTTTTCTCTAGAATATCTCTTGTGAGTGAGAACATACTCATCAGCTAAAACTGCAGCATCAGACAAATTATCTATTCTTTTCTCATCAAGATATAGGCTTACATCTTTATAAATACACCTCTTGAAGTCCTCCAGCAAAATCATCTGCTTAAATTTGTCAAAATCAGAATCCACATTCTTAGAATTTAACCACTGGTCTAACAGATCTTCTTTGATTTTTGCATACTCAACATGGGATTGCTTATCTTGCTTGTAAGTTGTCCTAAATTTTACTCTATAAGCTTCAGGAACAAGCTCATAGGCCTTAAGAATCAAGCTCTTAACTACATCATAATTATCAGACTGATCCTGAGGCAAAGATGCATAAGTTACTTGAGCTTTACCGGTGAGAACAGTTTGAAGGAGTACTGGCCAATACTCCTTAGGCCAATTAAAACCTGTAGCTACCCTCTCAAACAACTGAAAATACTTTGTTAAATCAGATTCATTAAAAGGAGGGACAAGTTTAACATTTTTAGCCACATCAAAATCATCAGAGCTAGATGATCCAGTTCCACCTTGTTTCATGCGATACTCATGGTCTGCCTGAATCCTGGCAAGTTCAACTTGTGCCTGAGCCTGTATCTGTTCCTCTTCAATACGAGCCTGAGATTCCGCCTGCTTAGCATTTGCCTGAAATTCAGCTTCTTTAGCACGAGCCTCCTGCAGAGCTAGCTGTAACTTAGCTAATTCAATCTGCGTTTGCTCATTTGGAGGAGTTACATTAAACAAGCTTTTATTAATCATGCCAACAATTTGATCTTTAGAATGATGAGAGCGAACAACAATTCCCAATTGTTGAGCAACAAGCTTAAGTTCATTCTTTGTTCTGTTTTCTATATCACACACTGTTTGCACATTTGACAAAAAATCTTTGGCTTCATCAAGTGTAGAAATAGTAGCCATCATGAATATATCACAGTCACAAAATATCAAACAATATCCTTATGATAATATCCTGAATATCCTGATATGAGGTCGCCAAATTTATGTTACGGAACAGAGAAAGATAATGTACACTTTAAGTGAGAATACGAAGAGTCACTACTGTCCCGTAAAGTTCCAGGTTCAAAACAAAAGAGTTAGGTAAAATTACAAGTTAAAGTTTAATGCTTAAACTAACAACAAAACATTAAGGACTCATAAGGATAATGTAATGGCAAATAAACAGGTTAAATATATGGTTAACTGCAATAGCCTCTATTAACACGAAATTAGCAAGAGAGTAAATTTATCTAAGTCAGCCCTGATAAAATGAGATACCAGATAATACTCAGTGAATGCCAGATAAATAATTACAGATACAAACTATTATGAAAAATGACTGACATAAAACCCAACATTAATTACAAAAACTTCACTAGGCCTACAAATTAAACTTATGCTATACAGTACAAGAAAAAATGCAATAACAGTAATACTCAAATTACACACAGCTGCTAGATGGTTGGAGACTTCTTGAGCACTCACAATAATAATATCTGTACAGGGGAGGACAGAGATGTGAACAAAATGAGGAGCAGATCTAAGTGGCCATGATGCAGAGACTGAGCTCATTATATAGGGGCCAGGAGAGCTTGATACAACTTGTAATGAGGACGCGCAAATGAAGCCATGGGGACAAAGAGATGACAATCCCGCAAAGTATAACAGAGATGTCGACTTACTCTACTATAACGGTAGAAGGGGGGAACTGAGGCAGAACACGCTCGTGATCAAACATGCAGCATACTGTGCGTTAAAATTACACAAAGGATGATGAAATCATAGGCTATGTAACAATATATATATATATATATATATATATATATATATATATATATATATATATATATATCATAAAGCAAGGCAAGTTCTAGTGACTGATGGAAGAAATATTCACACTGTGGCCTGTTTTCAATGGATCACAGGAATCCAGGGTTTCTTATCCTTTGCATTTCCCTGTGTCAGTCTGCCTCCACCTCTTTATTCTAAAATTCACAGGCGCCCACCATTCTCTCTCTCTCTCTCTCTCTCTCTCTCTCTCTCTCTCTCTCTCTCTCTCTCTCTCTCTCTCTCTCTCTCTCTCTCTCTCTGTCTCTGTCTCTCTCTCTCTCTCTCTCTCTCTCTCTCTCTCTCTCTCTCCTGTTAACAAATGAATGTTTCGAACTTGTTCACTCCGTGTTCGCTGGTTCAAACCTACAGGACGTCGTGGAGTAGAACAAAATATACATATTTGTCACTTGCTTGGCTCTATACGAGGAACAAATTATTAAATAATCAGTATGATATATTCGTGATATCAGAGTCAAACCTTCAAAGTAAATATTACTAATGCTTTATCCATTAGTACAAGCCCAAAGCTGAAGGGATATTTTTCGACAGAAATGCATCGAAGGCAACTTCTGTGCCCGTGAATGCGACGGTGCCACATACACGGGTTGGCTGAACGAGGGTGGCTAAGAACTCCTAGCCGCAATAGTACCTTGGGAGTACTGCCCTGCTCGACTGGTGCTACAGTCTACCCCTACCAAATGTGACATTGATGAGCTGAATGACAAACAAAAGTGCTCAGAGAATCAACGGAGGTAGTAGGGAAACCTAATGGAACCAAAGCCAAGAAATATTCAGAAAAGACACTCGAGCTTATGAAAGAACGAAAGGAAATGAATGTAAAAAAAGAGAAAGATGAAATAGAACGGGCGGTATTAAATAAGCTTATTAATAAGAGACAAGGGAAGAAAGTAGAAAGAGAAACATGGATCAAATCAAAGAAACCATCAGAAATGGAAAAAGTCTGAAACGGGTCCGAAGTAAAATAGCACCAGGAAAGCAAGAAATGACATCACAAAGAAAAAGTCCGTTAAATCATCGAATGCAGAGATAAGATGGTGAAGAGAGTTGAAGATTTTTACAAAGAACTGTATGCATCAAAGACAGTAGTACCAATAGCTAACTTTTCAGTTGACTCAAGTGAAATACCTGAGGTAACACCAGACGAAGTAAGTATTTCTCTTAAAAATATGAAAAGAGGGAAGGCTCCCGGAGAAGATGGAATAGTAACAGATTTGATGGATGCAGGAGCAGAAGTACAAAATTGGCTTGCTCACTTATTTACCCAATGTATACAACAGAAGAAAATTCCCAAAACACGGTGTAATGGAATAGTTATTTTACTTTACAAAAAACGTTACTCATAAGATCTTAATAAATATCGACCCATTAGCTTATTATGTCATTTACAAACTCTTCCCTAAAGTCCTTACGAACAGAGTAACAACAAATCTGGTGGAAAACCAACTCGTGAATAGGCAGGATTCTGGAGCGGGTATTCAACCTCTGATCATCTACCCGCAGTGAATCAGCTAATTTAGAAAACTACAGAATATAATAAAGAGCCGTGCTTAGGTTTTGTGATTACGAAAACGCCTTCGATTCAGTGGAGCACATAGCAATTATAAATTCATTGCGAGAACAAGGAGTGAATGAGAACATTGTATAACTGCTCGAAAAGGGAACTGCTACAGTTAAATCACATAAGGACTCGGAAAAAATTAAGATTGAGAAGGGCGTTCGTCAGGGAGATACAAATTCACCAAAATTATGTACAGTATTTTCAGAAAGCTAGACTGGGAAAACAAAGGAATGAACATAGATGGAGAATAGCTAGACCATTTAAGCTTTGCAGATGACATTGTCCTAATCTCAGAAACAGTGGCGGCATTGCAAGAAATGTTAAATGACCTGAACAGAGAAAGTCTGAAAGTAGGGCTAAAGAGAAACCGGAGTAAAACTAATGTTTAATCCACGAACACCAAAGACCGTCATCAGAATAAGCGAAGAAATTCTTGAAGAAGTTGAGTACAACTACTTGCGGCAAATACTGTAGGTGAAGAGGTAGATAGATTCATAAAAAGATAGATGGACTGGTTTAAATATACTGTTACGGATATACGTATTATTATAGCTTCAACAATAATAACAGCTTGACATCCTGATTTTGAGACAAATATAATGTTTTAAGACTAACAAATAGGCAGGCAGGAAGGCAGGTAGGTACATAGATACAGATAGTATGATACTGTACTGTAGATAGATGAAAGGTAGGTAGGTACTATCGCCGGCACTTATAGCTGGTACAGTCAGCGTTGTCAATCCTTTTTCCTTGGTGTGAATCCCTTGCAGCTCGACTCAGTTTCTCCGAACCATTTACTGGTGAGAGGGACAATTGCTGGGAGATGTCTGGCATAAGTGTAAGAGGTGGGAGGGCGGGGGGTGGGAGGAACGTGACTGAGAGGATGCCACACCAGTGTAATACAGATGTGGCACCAGCGCATTTGTAAAAAAAAAAAAAAAAAAAAAGGTTCACGATGTGAATGAGCTAAAACAACCTCTTTTTAGTGGTAATGACACTGAGTTACGGACTCCGCTTATAGCTCTGAATGATTCTACAATCTGTGTGTTGAGGTTAACCTATACATGAATAGTCATTTAAACGACAAGTGCCAGAAGTCTAATAAATGTTCACAGCTGGAAGTGGTGGCATGTTACATAGGTTTTACAGGGTAATAATCGGGGAAACTAATTACAGTTAACGAACAAGCGGCAGAAGGTATTGCAGTAACATCTACCCTTCTAACAGATAACCCATAATAACTACAGTAAGTTTTGCATAATATTACCATATCCACAATAATATGAGTTTGTTCAAGTGTGTTCGATATAAGTTAAATTACACAATGCATAGAACATACTGCAGACATCGATTCCTTCATGGTTCCATTACTTTAAGGTTAGATTATTATAATGTTAATGGGGTTATCATGTAACGAGCACAAATCATACGATAAATCTTCACCATGCAAGTCTCTCTGATTGTGGGAGTGACAAATGGTAATCTGTAACACTGCATCAACAAAGTAAATGCATACAATAATACGGAAACAACAACACACATTTGTAATTTATATTCATTCATTGTAAATGTTTAGCCATCCTCCATTCTATAACCTATCGGAGAATATGGGACTTGCTGGAATCTTTCGTAGTCATATAAAACAAATGGTTTTGGCTGGGATAGAACCATCAGCTCCTTCAAGCACTCCCTAGGCCTTGTGCCAACTGCCAATATGTCTGTCTGCAGGGGCCAACCTCCAAGCCATCCATCTGGTGATTGCCAACCTCAAACTTGGCTCCAATATGTCTCGTCTCTCAGTGAGTCTGGGTGTATACCGAGGTGTTGTCCATACACCACAAAGCATTCCTACACCACTGACAGTTCAGGAGTCACAGTGAACAGACATGAAAAGCAAGTAACCCTGCAATGGGAGATCAGTCTGCGGAAAGGAGGCTCCAGTATTCGGGCCATCGCCAATCAGTTAGGCATATCCCCAACAACTGCGGCAAAACTAATTAGTAGGTGGGAAGAGACAGGAAATCTTACTAACCGAGGTATGAACGCCTAACTATGAAAGATTTGGTCGGTAATAACTTTTTTTGCCATTCGTGTGTCGAACATCTATGATGTGATTGTTTTATAATGTTTTTGCTTAAATTTTTTTAGTCTATAGTTATATATTTGACATTAACACGTAGTACAGCGTCAACGATGTATAACATACTTTTTACCTATAAAAATGCAAACCAGCATCAACGACGTTATGTTACACTAATCCTGTTGAATAGGTAACAGGACGCCAATTAGTGTGACGTATCATCTCCCTTGCAATTCTCCCTCACACCACAGTCCACCAACATTCTCCTCTCCCTCCCCGCCCACCCCAACCCTCCCATCCCCCTAAACCATGCCCCCCCCCTGGTCCCCCACTCCTCCTTCTACTATCGCTCCTACGAGCATGTAAAATAGTTGTTTCCAATGACGTATTCTCTTTATAATATTTCCTCATAGCCACGACACTACGCTCCCCGTGTAACAATACCTCCACAGGATGAGTGCATTATACAAGCGGCTAAGGAAACCCCCATAACGAACGCTGTGGCACTTCGGAACAGACTTCAGCTGGATGTGTCTGTCGCTACAGTCCGGAGGCGGCTTCGTAAGACGGGAATACATCACCAGGTTCCGGCCAAAAAGGAGTTGCTCACTGAAGCGTACCGTGCTGCCAGGCTTAACTTTGCACGTCAGTATGTCGACAAAGACCTAGACTTCTGGTCCAGGGTGGTGTTCTCAGATGAGAAAACCTTCCGATCTTCCGATCACGGAAACATACACGCGTGGAGGAAGAACAACATCCGGTAATATTTAATAACTGAACTGTTGCAGAACGCTAAAACAATAATGTTAAAATAACTGAACCTGATAATTCACACACACACACACACACACACACACACACACACACACACACACACACACACACACAAGCACACGCACACGCACACGCACACGCACACACACACACACACACACACACACACACACACACACACACACCTCAAGATAAGGTTCACTTTTTTTTTTTTTTATGGGTTATCTGTTATAAGGTCAGGTGTTACTGCAATACCTTCTGCCGCTTGTTCGTTAAAACTGTAATTAGTTTCCCCGATTATTACCCTGTAAAACCGATGTAACATGCCACCACTTCCAGCTGTGAATATTTATTAGACATCTGGCACTGTCGTTTAAATGACTTCATGCATAGGTTAACCTCAACACACAAATTGTAGAATCATTCCGAGATATAAGCGGAGTTCGTAACTCAGTGTCATTACCACTAAAAAGCTCATTCACATCGTAAACCTACGTTTTTTACAAATAAGCTGGTGCCATACTGGTTTGGCATCTACTCAGTCATGTTCCCCCCACCCCCGCCCTCCCACCCCCAAACACCACCACCCCTTTCATTTACGCCAGACATCTCCCAGTGACTCTCCTCACCAGTAAATGGTTTGGAGAAATTGAGTCGAGCTGCACGGGATTCACACCAAGGATAAAGAGGATTGACAACGCTGACTGTACCAGCTATAAGTGCCGGCGATAGTACACCCGAAAGCACTAATCTCTCCCCCCTGTTAGCCGGAGTCGCGGCCAGTGAGCGACCAGGCGATCGAACACCCCACATCCACCGTCCCTACCCCAACCCCAAACCGTTGTTGGATATATGTGGGACGGCCAGAGCTGGTGATGTTACAGTGTGTCATGACTGTTTTTATATACAATCAGAACCAGAAGGGGTAAGTATATAAAGGCAATTAATGTGTAATATGCTGGTATCCACAACATACGAGAAAGGCACGAAAATGAAAGAAGACATACGGCGTATTATTTATTGACTATATACTTACATACTATATTATAATGTAACTACAGATAAATATAGTATAGCATCTGATGAAAGATGTGATGTCGTTTCTTATACATTCTCACTCCCACCTCCATCACCCTTCTCTCTGATTTGCTGTCTCCACCAAACGCCTCTCATACCCTGTCATCCCCCATCCCCACCATTGTTAACCAACATAAAGATAATGATAAAATAATCTGTAAAGTATTAATCATATTGTATTATCACACGCTTCTGCATTATCACCAAATAAAAAACATACAATACTCCGGTATACCTGCCAACCATTTCATCCTGTTGTAAGGTGTTACATGACATACACACTTGCAAGTTGGACCTTGTGTTACAATGACATACGGTTGTTTATCGTTAACACAGGTTGTGTGGCTTTGGACGTCCATTAATCCATATGAGCGTGGTAATTTAAGCCTTACATTATAAACTCGTAAGGATTATGTTCCTGTCATTATTGGACGAACGAAACGTATCAGGGATCGGCTCTGACGAACGACGAACTCTGTTTTAACGAAAATATTCCGACCACTTGTCACAATAGTGACACAGTGTCATTATGTATATGACTGAATGTGGGTCAATCGTATACATAACGACATTGTGTTACTGTTGTGTTAAAGCAGAGTTCGTGGTTCGTCAGAGCCGATCCCTGATTCGTTTCGTTCATCCAATAATGACAGGAACATAATCCTTACGAGTTTATAATGTAAGGCTTAAATTACCACGCTCATATGGATTAATGGGCGTCCAAACCACACAACCTGTTAACGATAAACAACCGTATGTCATTGTAACACAAGGTCCAACTTGCAGTGTGTATGTCATGTAACATCTTACAACAGGATGAAATGGTTGGCAGGTATACCGGGGTATTGTATGTTTTTTATTTGTTGGTGATAATGCAGAAGCGTGTGATAATACAATATGATTAATACTTTACAGATTATTTTATCATTATCTTTATGTTGGTTAACAATGGATGGGGATGGGGGATGACAGGGTATGAGAGGCGTTTGGTGGAGACAGCAAATCAGAGAGAAGGGTGATGGAGGTGGGAGTGAGAATGTATAAGAAACGACATCACATCTTTCATCAGATGCTATACTATATTTATCTGTAGTTACATTATAATATAGTATGTAAGTATATAGTCAATAACACATAATACGCCGTATGTCTTTTTTCATTTTCGTGCCTTTCTCGTATGTTGTGGATACCAGCATAGTATTACACATTAATTGCCTTTATATACTTACCCCTTCTGGTTCTGATTGTATATAAAAACAGTCATGACACACTGTAACATCACCAGCTCTGGCCGTCCCACATATATCCAACAACGGTTTGGGGTTGGGGTAGGGACGGTGGATGTGGGGTGTTCGATCGCCTGGTCGCTCACTAGCCGCGACTCCGGCTAACAGGGGGGAGAGATTAGTGCTTTCGGGTGTACATAGATACAAGTAGTATGATACTGTAGACAGATAGGTACAGTCGCCAAACTTTCCACCTGGGCCACCTAGCCGCGAGAGGTGAGTAACGGGTGCTGGCAACAGTGTATCTGTTCGTGTGTACATGCTCGACGAAAGCTAGGATCATCAACTCTTTTCTTCCATAGTGAACCTCAGAGTTTATCACAATATACAGTCGACAATTTTTAGCAGACAGAATTTCAAAGGAGCTTCTTGAAAGTATTGGATAATGCGATTATTGAAACCAATAAGTAAAATAATCTAAAAGACTGCATCTTTACATATATTACATATTTGTAAAAGTATTCTTTTTCATTATTACATGATAAACCCCTAGCTAAAAACTGTCTACTGAATATTGAGGGGAAGAACCGTCTTGTGACCTAATTTGCGGCAGAAAAATAGATACCGGTGTCTGTTCGTTTTGCATTTCGCCAGTCCTGGGCCGGTCTCGATTAAACTTACTGGGAAACCATTCTTGATCCGAGACGATTAGAAAAGTCATTAATCATTACAGGATTACTCTTTCGGCGGATATTAATTTAAACTAAGTAGGAGAGATGGGAACTGTGGATGTCAGAGGTTGAAACTCGTTCGTTGAGGCAGAATACTACCTCGAGTCAGCCGTACCCAGCCATCTGTGGGATGAACTCTGACGGAGGTTTACTACGGACGAAGAGATTTGATGATCTGAACTTTCATCGAGCATGTACACACGAACAAACAGATACACTGTTGCCAGCACCATCTACCCACCTCTCGCGGCTAGGTGGCCCAGGTGGGACGTTTGGCGACTGTACATAGATAAATGAATAAATAGAAAGATTTATTTAAAGCTGGAGTGATATAGATGTATGTACAAAGACTTTAGTCGTGTCGTGAAATCTGGTGAAAATATCTGCAGAAGTTTTGGAGCGGTCAGCTTTGTGTCGAACGATGGGTCGGTAGCACTGACGAGTTGCCATTTGCTCCAGGTGATCAGCCTGTGGATGCCAGCATATAATTTTTTTGTAACTTACCAAAACTAATTTACACAATTATCAAATTGTTCTGACTGCTGTTTTTATATAGTATTTATGAAGCGTTTCTCATCTTTTATTTTATGACAACATTCTCAACGTTACAATTCAATTAACTTAATAGGTGTTAGGGTCAGTTCTCCATCTTTAGATAATCAAGTTGATAATTATGGCCTGGGACATTATTTAAGTGTAAAGCAAAATTCACTATAGTATTCAACACATGAGAACTGCGTTATTCTATTATAAAAATTGATTTTTTTCTTTTAGAGTGGCTGGCAAACTGAATCCTACGGACGAGTTCGAACACATAAACCAGACGACCAAATTCTACGCACAACTTCGTGTGCTTCATTCTTGCTTCATTCTAGGTGCACTTCGTTTCTTAAGGCGTAAGCACTGCTTGTGGGTACTGCTTCCATCGTTGTGATTATTTCCTGGTCCTATAGCGTTGTTTTAAGACGAGGACAGCCTGTACGATGACGGTTCTCCATTCTGCCTTCCCCCTGAAATCGTAATCCACCTTTCTATGGCTATGGTAATACCAAATGTTTGAGCTTTCTGTTCAGGCTTCGTTTCCCGTAAAGAAAGGAAGATCATACCACCTCTCATATTCCTGTTAGTTGGCTGCATGTTGCTTGACTTCTCCATACCATGGTATAGTAGGTCTGCTAGACGTTTTGTGGTAAGATGTAAGATGAAATGTCAGGTGATCATCGCCTAACCGTTGGCATTTCGTCTCTCATACGAAGCTCGGAATCAGCAATTCTTGCGAGTCGATGTTAAGGGTTCGGATTTTCATGGGTTCATTCATATCGTCATCTAATCAGGAGCAAATATAAAGCTTGATGAAGTCAGGCTAGCCGACCACGAACATGTAACTGTGGTAGAGCTTTCATAATGTTTAAAGTGTTGCACTTAATCTTCGGACAAAACCGCGACACGACTTTTGTCTTTGACTGTACTATACATAGCTTAAGCAATAATAACAGCTTACTTCCTGTGGACTAATGATGAATATGCTACAACAAAGCTTGCTAAACGATATCTATAGACCTTATTACTACGAAATGCCACCTAGGAACCGACACTTCACCCATCTCTCCTCCTCAAAATAAATTTCTTCTCTTTGTATCATCATGCCTTGGTCACTCATTGCCTCGTCCCTCTGTTACTCCTAGCCATCCGAGGTATGCTCATTGTCGTAGGACTGGGGAAGTCAGTTCACTCTGGGAAGTGACCAGATTTGGATTGCCTATCCTGGATGCTTACGGCACAGTGAATCCCGACTCGTCTCTTTCGCATGCCACACCAATCGTCGAGTACTTAAGCAGCACACTTGAGTATTCTATCCCTATTACCTCCCACCTCCATTAGATTCAGATATTTGTTTTGTTGTAGTTTTACAGTATGTCCGTATAAACAACGACGACTACGACGTCTTGCTCCCTCCCTCCAGGAGAGGGTTGAAGAAGAATGAGAATAGGAACCTAGTGCCAAAATCCAGTATAAAGCCGGGTCATCGGCTACATGTTGTGTACGCTAGGTGGGCCAGGAGTATAGACACGGCGTCGTGAAAAAAAAAGGTCAATGGAAGAAATATATCATACCACAAATGGGGCTACTGAAGTAGGGAACGGAATTAGATGTCGGAAAGAAGACCAATAAAGGTAAGGAAGGACATGATATTATGGCGGAAAAATACGAGGACTCTCAGAGAAAGTCTGCAAGAACGGGGGGACGTTGGAGGCGAGACAAAAAAGGAAATGTAACACGTCGCTGGTTAGTGTAAAGAGGACAATCAAGGAAAATATGTGCAGAGAGAACGGTATTGCAACGAGTACAAAGGGGAGGGCGACTACCAGACATCAAATAAGAGTGGGTAAGTCTAGTATGATCGATTCTAAGACAAGCTAAAGCAATCTCCCACCTCCTATTACGGTGGCAAAGGGTTAACCAAGGAGAAATAAACGGTTTAACATGTAGTTTATTATTAGTGATAGATTCCCAGCAAGACTGCCACCGGTGTTGAAGGAAGGAAGATAGGGCTGGAAGAAAGTCAGAGACTGGAATGAGGAAGGAAGGAGAGACATCTCTGGTAACAGCCATGCGAGCCAACTGATCAGCACATTCATTGCCCACGATGCCCACATGTCCTGGGACCCAACAGAACCGGACTGTTTACGACGAAAGGAGATACGGAACAACCATTCCAAGATACGAAGGACTAAAGGGTGAGAAGTAGAAGGTGACTGAAGAAGGGACAGAGCACAATATGAATCAGAGAATATCACAAATGAGGAAAAGGAGGCACGACAAATATACCGCAACGCAAACAGGAGGGCATATAACTCTGTTGTTAGAACACTTGCATAAGCATGAAGGTTAAAATGATAGGTGTCAGGAAAATGAATCGCGAATCCAACACCCGCAGGGTTTTTGAACCATCAGTGTACATAGGGACTGCAGAGGAATGGTGGGAGAAATGGTCAAGAAGCAGAGAACGGAGAATGAATGAAGAATTGGACTTGGAATAAGGGAAAATGGAAGGACAAAAGTGGGGTCGCTGAAGTAGCCACGGGGAAAAAAAGACGTGCGGAAAGAAAATACACTATTAACAGTAAGGGAGGAGTGCGAAAGGAGAGTACGAGCTCGAACTGCAAAAGGTGGTTTGGTCCTGGGAGTGAAAAACATGTCTAAGTCAGGACTGGGAGGAAGTAGAGAAAGGGTACGAGGAAAACAGTGCAACTTAGCATAGGTACGAAGAGAAAGAAGAGCACGGCGGCGGAAGTGATGGAACTCCTGATTCAACATTGACTCTCAACTAGAGATGACTTAAAAAGCGCCAAGAGCCAGACGCAAACCGTGATGATGCACAGAATCAAGTTGTTGGAGGACGGTGTCTGAAGCCTAAGAATAAACCTGGCAAGCATAATCAAGTTTGGAGAGAACGAGAACAATATGGAGACGGAGAGTAGTTCGATCAGCACCCCACGACACATAAGACAGTTTGTAAGAGAAGGAGGCGTTGCAAGGCTGACGTTTTCAAGGAGGTAATATGATCCTTCCAAGTAAGAAGGGTGTCGAAAAGAAGGCCAAGAAAGGAAGTGGAGGTTTTGTATAAAAGAGGAGAGCCGTAGAGAAAAAGATGTGGTTGAGAAATAAGATGAGAACGGGTAACAGTAATAGCATGAGACATAGGAGAGAACCGAAAGCCATGAGAAGTGGCCCATTCTGAAGCAGCAGAAACCGCACGTTGAATAAGAGCACCAAAGATAGAGATATATGAATTTCATGTATGTATTGCAAAATCATCTACATATAAAGAAGAGCAAACACCAACTGGGAGACAAGAAACAATCCCAATTGCCAATAAAAATAGAGTATTGCTAAGCACTGCCTTGGGGAACACCTTCGTATTGTGGAAATGGATCTGAATAAGTATGCCGAACATAGACTCTAAAGAGACGAACATAGAAAATTCTTTAAGAAGACACCAAGGTTACCATCAATACCACAAGAACGAACTGTGTGTAAAATATGGTAGCGCCAGACTGTCACAAACCTTCTCAAGGTCAAAGAACACTGCGACAAAGATTGCCGAGTGGCAAAGACTGAGCGGATATAAGTCTCTAGATTTAGGAGGTGAGTTAAGGTGCCGCGAGCTTTTCGAAAACCAAACTGTGAGGATGACACAAGTTGCTTGGATTCTAGGAGCCACAAAAGACGATGATTCATCATACGCTCGAAAAATTTGCAAAGACGGCTAGTAAGAGCAATGGGGCGATAATCTTGAGGGGCATGGCCTTGCTCTTCCGACTTAAGAAAATGGAGAATGACAGCATCACGAAAAGAGGGAGAAAAACACTGTCCGGATACGATTATAAATAGCTAATAATGTCAGGGCCTGGGGGTAAAGGTGACGGAGCATATTATAGTGAATGCCATCAGGACCCTCGCAAGTGTTCTGACAAAGACGAAGGGCAGAGGACAATTCATGGAGCGTAAAAGGCGCGTTATACGACTGACTGGACGACAGCTTGAAGACAAATTGCATACATTCAGTAGCAGCTTTAAGGGCATGGAATTCAGGAGAGAGATGAGAACCGCTACGAGCATTACTATAATTAAGCCCTAAGCCATTAGCAGCTAAATGAGCTTCTGCATCTGACTCCCCATCTAAGTGGAGGACAGGGGAAAGCATAGGAAGACGCTTACTTGCTATCTTCCGTATACGTTTCCAGACGGAATCAATGCATGTATTGGTAGTAATGGTGGAAAAGTATAATCTCCAGCTACGGTGTTTAGCTCGTTTAACAATCTTACGATGAAGAGCGCGGGCCTCTTTAAACAGTAGATAGAAATGCACTCTGTTCATCCGGGGTGTTGCGTTTGCGTAGAGAGATATACAGTATATAAGCATAAGTCGGTTCCTCATATACGCAGTTATATGTCTGTATCTACCTATCTATTTATATATATATATATATATATATATCTATATATATATATATATATATATATATATATATATAGTATATAGGGCTATACCAAATATAACGAATTAGGTGGCACAAAAATTACATCTCTACAAACTATGTGGCAGGGAGGTGAGATTATTTGCCAGAATCCAACCAAACATTAGTTCTATTGCAAATGTTTTGACAATCATCGTCTACTAAAGGTCCAACCGTACTGCCTCCTGTGCTTAGGGGCAGTGTTCCACCGAAAGTGAGTAGGCACTGTGTTGAATTCCCGCAGATTACAAACTTGATAACCTAATTGTTGAAGAGGAAAACATTAGCTGGGATAATGTAGGTAGATGGAAGAAAAGGTAATTCAACTCGACAGCAACCACCTATTTTACTAGAGGAAAGCAAAATGAAATTGTGATGGTAGGATTTCTAAATAACGAATCTTGCAGACATCATTGTTAATTTCAGCAGTGTATCTGACAGAGCATCACTGGTTGTCACTAGACTGTGCAAAAAATATACTCTGAAAATAATACAAGTACAAAGACAAAAGTCGTGTCGCGATTCTGTCAGATCAAGTGCAACATGAAACATTATGAAAGCTCTACCAGAGTTACATGTTCGTGGCTGGCTAGCTTGACTTCATCAAGCTTCATATCTGCTGTTGATGGGATGACGGTAGGAATGAACCCATGAAATTCCGAAGTCTTAACATTGACTTCAAGAATTGCTGATTCCAAACTTCGTATGAGAGACGAAATGCCAGCAGTTAGGCGATGATCACCTGACATTTCATCTTATATCTTCTCACAAAACGTCTAGCCTACCATGGTATGGAGAGGTCAAGCAACATGGATTCAATTAATAAGAATATGAGATATAGCATGATCCTTTATTTACTGGAAACGAATCCTGAACAAAAGCTCAAACATTTGGTACAGGCAAAACCATAGAAAGGCGGATTAGGATTTCAGGAGGAAGGCACAACGGAGAACCGTCATCATTCAGGTCGTCCTCGTTTTACCACAACACTTTAGCACCAGGAAATAATCACAACGATGGCAGCAGCACCCGCAAGCGGTACTTACGCCATAAGAAGCGAAGTACACCTAGAATGAAGGACACGAACAATTGTGTGTAGACTTCTTTGGTCTGGTTTATGTGTTCGAGATCGTGTGGGATTCAGTTTACCAGCCACCCTAAAAGAAAAAAAAAATCACAATAGAATAATTCTGTTCTCAAGTGTTGAATACTATAGTGAACTTTGTTTTACAGGTTATAATTATCAACTTGATTATCTAATTTAGTTGAAGAACTGACTTCCGAACACCTATTAAGCTAACTGAATTGTAACGTTGATAATGTTGGCATAAAAATAAAAGATATGAGAAACGTTTCAGTACTAAATAAAAACAGCAGTCAGAAAGATTTCATAATTATGTAGACTAGTTTCGGTAAGTTACAAAAAAAAAATATTTTCTTTTTATGCGAGGAAGAAGGAACCAAAGGCCATGAGCCCGCAGTAACAGTTCCCTCCAAGAGAAAAACAAAATACAATAGAGAGCCAAATTCAAGATCCGATCATTTTGAGATGCCTGGACACTGCGTTTGAAAGACTGGAGATCATAGGCAGCAGGAAATACAGAGGGAGACAGTTCCAGAGCTGACCTGTTGCATAAATGAAAGACTAGGAGTAACGGTTAACTCTTGCATTAGAGAGTTGGACAGAAAAGGGATGAGACTTTGCTGCCAGACGGGTGCTACGCGCCCGTCGTAGAGGTGGAGGAATGCAAGCAGACAGATCAGAGGAGCAGTGACCATTAAAGTAGCGATAGAAAAGAGATAAAGATGCAAGAGCGGCGAAGAGACAGAGGTTGAAGGGAATCAGTAAGAGGAGGAGAGTTAATGAGACGAAAAGCCTTTGACTCCACCCTATTGAGAAGGCTGTATGTGGGGAGCCTCCCCACACATGAGAGTTGTACTCCACACAGGGGCGGATAAAACCCCTGTATAGTCAACAATTGTGCAGGGGTAAAGAAAGAGCGGAGTCGGCTTAGCACACCCAATCTCTTGGAAGCAGATTTTACAAGAGATGTAATATGATCTTTCCAAGATAAGTCCCGAGTAAATGAAACCCCAAGCATGTTCAAGGATGATGCAGGATTAAGCTGAATATTATTAAACATTAGTGGGTATACCTGTGGAAGATTTTGTCGGGTTGATAGGTGTAAGAACTGAGTCTTAGATGCATTAAAGACCATATTATTTTTACCCCAGTCAGAGATACGAGCCAAGTCAGACATTAGGTGTGCCATAGCCTCATCCCTTGTTTCTTGAACTGTTGAGATGGGCGTTGCGGGAACCGAATGGAAAGGTGAAGGGTGGAGTCATCAGCGTATGAGTGGATAGGGTTAGATGTACAGCTTAGATCATTGATGAATAAAAGGAAGAGAGTTGGTGATAAGACAGAGCCCTGAGGAACACCACTTGATAGATCTAGAAGAACGATGGCCGTCTACAACAGCGGCTATAGAACGACCAGAAAGGAAACTAGCGATGAAGGCACAGATAGAAGGATAGAAACCGTAGGAGGGCAGTTTGGAAATTAAAGATTTATGCCAGACTCGATCGAAAGCCTTTGAGATGTCAAGTGCAATGGCAAAGCTTTCCCCAAAGTCCCGAAAGGAGGATGACCAGGAGTCTGAAAGGTAGGTGAGAAGATCGCCAGTGGAGCGTCCCTGACGGAACCCATACTGACGATCAGAAAGGTTGTGATAGGAAAGATGCCTTAAAATTTTTCTATTAAGAATTGACTCGAAAACTTTTGAAATATAGGACGTTAAAGCAATTGGACGATAGTTGGAGGGTTGGGAGTGGTCACCCTTCTTTGGGACTGGCTGAATGAGAACAAACTTCCAGCAAGAAGGAAAGGTACAAGTTGACAAAGGTGAAAGAGTTTGCCTAGGCAGGGTGTAAGCACAGAAGCACAGTTCTTGAGAACAACAGGAGGGACCCCATCAGGCCCATATGCCTTGTTAGTACTGAGGCCAGTGATGGCAGAGAATACAACTGAAGAAATTTTAATGTCAGCCATGAGGAAGTCAGAGGGGGGGAAGTGATGGAGGAACAGCACCGGAATCATCTAAGGTGGAATTGGAGGAGAAAGTCTGTGCGAAGAGATCTGCTTTATCAGTAGAAGAAATAGCTACAGAACCATCAGAGTAGAAAAGAGGAGGGAAGGATGATGAGGTAAAGTTGTTAGAAAGATTTTTGGCAAGGTGCCAGAATGAGCAGGAAGAATTCGAGTTGGAGAGTTGAGAGCATTTAGTATGGATGAAATTATTTTTAGTAGAGCGAAGAACAGACAGCACGATTCCGGGCAGAAACGTAAAGACGATGTGATTCAAGGGTGAGTTGGCTCCGGTACCTTTCGTAGGCCTTCTTGTTGCGGACAGCATTAGAACAAGCGTGATTAAACCAAGGCTTTCTTGCGTTAGTCAAAGGATATGAGAAAGGAATTATGTTTCCATGCCCGAGAGAATAACCTCCGTAATGCGCAAGGCACACTCAGATGGCTCACGGCCATGGAAGCAATAATCATTCCAGGGAAAATTAAAGACGTACTGCCTGAGGGCCTCCCAGTCCACGGCTCCAAAATGCCACAGACGACGCTTCCCTGGAGGGTCCACAGGCCGTACCGGAGCGATAGGACAGGGTTAAGGTGATAGGGTTTGATCGGAGGAGCCCAACGGAGAGAAAAGACTAACAGTGTAAGCAGAAGGATTAGTTGTAAGGAAGAGGTCAAGTATGTTGGAGCTTTCTCCAAGGCGGTCAGGGATACGGGTAGGGTGCTGTACAAGCTGCTCTAGGTCATTCAGGATAGAAAAGGTGTAGACTTGTTCACTCAGGTGGATCAGTGAAAGGAGAGGTGAGCCAAAGGTGATGGTGAACATTGAAATCTCCTAGAATGGAGATTTCAGAGAAAGGAAGGAATTGGATAGAATGCTTTCCATCGCAGAAGTAAGATAGCCAAAGAATTTTAGATCGTCAGTAGAATTATGAGATAAGTAAACAGTGCAGATATATTTAGTCAGAGAATGACAGGAAAGCCGAAGCCAGAGTGTAGAGAATTCAGAAGAATCGAGTTCAGGAACACGAGAGCAAGATAAGTTGTTGCGTATATATACACAACAGCCACCTTCGACTTTGAAATGAGTATAAAGTAGGATACAGAAAAGGGTCTGCTGTCAGTTGCCTCAGACAGCTGAGTCTCAGAAAAAGAAGGCGAGGTTTAGAGGAGAGGTGGTGCTGAACAGAGCGAAAGTTAGAGGAAAGGCCGCGAATGTTCCAGAAATGAAGTAGTAGTGAGTCAGACAGTGGTTCCAGGCAGCTCGAGTCGTCACCGGGAGAGGGGCGGAAGATGGGGGCATTTATGTTCCCCCCCCCCCCATGGGGACTCCGAGGTCACGTGTTTTGCTGCCATGATTTTTTTTTTTTAAATTTTGGAAAAGGTAGTGTGGTGTGTACTGTGCATGTAGTTTGGTGTTGATAGAGAAACTTGTATTGGAGGGCATGCTTGCCTACTCTCTGTGTTAATGAGACACTGAAAAAGTTCAGCAAATGGGGATAGTCGGGACCTAGTCCTGAAGGCTGATGAAACGGGAGCTCCAGCTCTCCCTGTCATCAGCTTTCCATGTACTATTGCGGCCAGGAGTTCTTAGCCACCCTCGTTCAGCCAACCCCGTGTATGTGGCACCGTCGCATTCACGAGCACAGAAGTTGCCTTCGATGCATTTCTGTCGAAAAATATCCCTTCAGCTTTCGGCTTGTACTAATGGATAAAGTAATAGTAATATTTACTTTGAAGGTTTGACTCTGATATCATGAATACATCATACTGATTATTTAATAACTTTTCCTCGTATAGAGCCAAGCAAGTGACAAATATGTATATTTGGTTCTACTCCACGACTTCCTGTAGGTCTGAACCAGCGAACATAGAGTGAACAAGTTCGAAGCATTCATTTGTTAGCGGGAGAGAGAGAGAGAGAGAGAGAGAGAGAGAGAGAGAGAGAGAGTAGTGGGTGCCTGTGAATTTTAGAGGAATGAGGTGGAGAAATGAGATGCTCAGCACAGTTAAACAGGGATTTTTCCTTTCGTTTCGGTTGGCTTTCTGTGCCTAAATGACTAAATGAAGGTAAATTATGAAATATAATAACTGGATGACGAAGTGGTAATAGGGTCTGGCTAATGGTTGTTTGGTCCAAGGTGTGCAGAGGTAAGCCTAAAAGGCAACGGTCACTGTTAAAAGTTGGATATTTTAGGTCCCACTTATTTTAAATATTTCTATGTATGTGTATGCCCCAGTGGACCTATTTTCAGCCCATGAATATTTTTATCAATGGACATTTTTACCACTCGGAGCACAGTCCCCCCAGTGGATCTATTTTCCTTAATGACTTTTTTTTCAAAGACGCCAACTTTTCTACGTAACCTATTTTCCCACAAACTAATTTTTCCCCATTGATGTATTTTCTCCCCACGGATCAATTTTTCCGTCGACCTTGAATCTCTCCGTGGATACAGGTTTCCTACATGGACGTTGTTACATAGCCTATGAGTTTCATCATCCTTTGTGTAATTTTAACGCACAGTACGCTGCATGTTTGATCACGAGCGTGTTCTGCCTCAGTTCCCCCTTCTACCGTTATAGTAGAGTAAGTCGTCATTTCTGGAGTTCAGACCAGGATTTTCATCTCTTTGTCCCCATGGCTTCATTTGCGCGTCCTTATTACAAGTTGTATCAAGCTCTCCTGGCCCCTATATAATGAGCTCAGCCTCTGCATCATTGCCACTTAGATCTGCTCCTCATTTTGTTTACATCTCTGTCCTCCCCTGTACAGATATTATTATTGTGAGTGCTCAAGAAATCTCCAAACATCTAGCAGCTGTGTGTAATTTGAGTATAACTGTTGTTGCATTTTTTCTTGTACTGTATAGCATAAGTTTAATTTGTGGGCCTAGTGAAGTTTTTGTAATTCATGTAGGGTTCTTTATGTCAGTCATTTTTGATAATAGTTTGTATCTGTAATTATTTACCTGGCATTCACTGAGTAGTATCAGGGCTGACAGATAAATTTATTCTTGCTAATTTCGTGTTAATAGAGGCTATTGCAGTTAACCATATATTTGACCTGTTTATTTGCCATTACATTATCCGTATGAGTCCTGAATGTTTTGTTGTTAGTTTGAGCATTAAACTTTAACTTGTAATTTTACCTAACTCTTTGTTTTGAACCTGGAACTTTACGGGACAGTAGTGATTTTTAGTATTCTCACTTAAAGTGTACGTTATCTTTCTCTGTTCCGTAACATAAATCTAAATCTGGCGACCTCATATCAGGATATTCAGGATATTATCATAAGGATATTGTTTGATATTTTGTGACTGTGATATATTCATGATGGCTACTATTTCTACACTTGATGAAGCCAAAGATTTTTTGTCAAATGTGCAAACACTGTGTGATATAGAAAACAGAACAAAGAATGAACTTAAGATTGTTGCTCAACAATTGGGATTTGTTGTTCGCTCTCATCAGTCTAAAGATCAAATTGTTGCCATGATTAATGAAAGCTTGTTTAATGTAACTCCTCCAAATGAGCAAACGCAGATTGAATTAGCTAAGTTACAGCTAGCCCTGCAGGAGGCCCGTGCTAAGGAGGCTGAGTTTCACGCACAAGTTGAACTTGCTAGGATTCAGGCAGACCATGAGTATCGCATGAAACAAGGTGGAACTGGATCATCTAGCTCTGATGATTTTGATGTGGCTAAAAATGTTAAACTTGTCCCTCCTTTTAATGAATCTGATTTAACAAAGTATTTTCAGTTGTTTGAGAGGGTAGCTACAGGTTTTAATTGGCCTAAGGAGTATTGGCCAGTACTCCTTCAAACTGTTCTCACCGGTAAAGCTCAAGTAACTTATGCATCTTTGCCTCAGGATCAATCTGATAATTATGATGTAGTTAAGAGCTTTGATTCTTAAGGCCTATGAGCTTGTTCCTGAAGCCTATAGAGTAAAATTTAGGACAACTTACAAGCAAGATAAGCAATCCCATGTTGAGTATGCAAAAATCAAAGAAGATCTGTTAGAGCAGTGGTTAAATTCTAAGAATGTGGATTCTGATTTTGACAAATTTAAGCAGATGATTTTGCTGGAGGACTTCAAAAGGTGTATTAGTAAAGATGTAAGCCTATATCTTGATGAGAAAAGAATAGATAATTTGTCTGATGCTGCAGTTTTAGCTGATGAATATGTTCTCACTCACAAGAGATATTCCAAAGAAAAAGGGAAAGCTGAGAGTAAGTACGTTGCCTCTACTCAGAGTACAGGTAACAGGAAAGAGAATAAGGATGATGTTTCTCAGGAAGTAAATACCAGCTTCACCTCTAGATTTCAGAAAAGTAAATGTACTTATTGTAGTAAGCTTGGTCATACTACGGAGAGATGTTTCAGGAGACAGCGTGATGTGAACAAAAAGGAGTCTTTAAATATTCAGTCAATTGGTCTAGTGTCCACTCTTGAGAGTTCCCAGAATTCTTTAACTGAGTTAACTAAACCTGCTTTGAGGGGTAACTTAAATTCTCATGATGGAGCTCCTCTTTTGAGCAGTAACGTGGGTGACACTCTCAAGAGTTCATGTGCTAATTTCCTGTCTGATGGTTTTGTCAGTCCTCTGGACAGTAATGACAAGAAATCAGTTCAGATATATCGTGATACAGGTGCTTGCCAATCCCTTATGCTGACCAGTGTTCTAGGCTCTAATGTTAATTCCTCTGATGAAACTGTAATCTTACAAGGTGTAGGGAATAATTATTTCTCTGTCCCTCTGTGCAGAGTGAATTTAGAGTCTGGTTTTGTTAATGGTTCCGTTATGGTTGGGTTGGTTGAGACACTCCCAATGTCAGGTGTAACTTTCTTACTTGGAAATGATATTGGTGGAAGTCAAGTGTGTCCGGCTCCTCAGTTGTCTGGTGAGCCGGTGGCTGTGTCCCAGGATTGTGATGTCCCTGATGTGTTCCCTGCATGTGCTGTCACTAGGGCTAAGTCTAAAGTTACTGGTGATTTAGAGGATAATGATGATGATGATATTATCCTAGCTGACACTTTTCTTGCTAATTTGGACCACTCACCAGATGAGGCAGTACCCCGTAGTGTTGATAATTTGTCTCGTCAAGAGTTGGTTGAGTTGCAGGTTGTTGACCCTGAGTTGAAAGGTCTAGCTAACTCTGCTTGCAGTGAGGAAGAGTCAGCTGGTGCTTCTACTTGTTATTATGTAAAGTCAGGAGTACTTATGAGGAAGTGGAGACCCCCAACAGCATCAGACGACTGTGAATGGGAGGTTGTACATCAAGTTGTCATCCCTCGTGTTTGTAGGCAGGATATCATTCGAGTGGCTCATGATTCCAGTTTGGCAGGACACCTTGGAGTGAGGAAGACTGTGGCACGCATTTTGAAACACTTCTACTGGCCAGGTATCTTCAGGGATGTTTCCTGGTATTGTAAGTCTTGTCACACCTGTCAAGTTGTGGGGAAGTGTAATCAGACCGAAAAGGTTGCACCTCTAGTTCCCATTCCTCCTTTTGAGGCGCCTTTCACCCGTGTGTTGGTGGATATTGTGGGCCCTCTTCCTAAGACTTCTTCAGGATTTTCTTATGTGTTGACCATGATTGATATGGCTACTCGTTATCCTGAAGCCATTCCACTTAGAAACATCTCAGCAAAGAACGTGGTTGGGGAAATGCTGGGGTTCTTCACAAAGTTTGGTCTGCCTAAGGAGGTACAGTCAGACCGAGGAAGTAATTTCATGTCAAATGTTTTCAAGCAGTCTCTGAAAGAGTTGGGCATCACCCAGATCACGTCTTCAGCTTACCATCCCCAGACCCAAGGAGCGTTGGAGAGATATCATCAAACACTCAAATCGATGCTCAAGAAATACTGTTTGGAACATCAGAAAGACTGGGATAAAGGTCTTCCATTCGTTGTGTTTGCTGCAAGAGAATCTCCAAATGAATCACTGGGCTTCTCACCTTTTGAACTACTGTTTGGCCATGAAGTAAGAGGACCCCTTAAGTTACTCAAGGAATGCTGGCTGTCGGAGGAAGATGACGTCAACCTGCTGGAGTATGTGATGAAGTTCAAAGAACGGCTGTCGACTGCTTTACAGCTGGCGAGAGAGAATTTAGGAGCTGCTCAGGAGAAGATGAAGACTTGGTATGATAAGAAGTCCAGGTTACGCCACTTTCAGCCAGGAGATCAGGTTTTTCATTCTGCTACCGGTTCATGGGCAACCTCTTCAAGCCAAGTTTAGTGGTCCTTATTTCGTGGAGAAGAAACTCAGTGATGTCAACTATGTCATCGCCACACCAGATCGTAGAAAGAGCAAGCAACTATGTCACATCAACATGCTAAAGTTATATCACAGGCGGGACGAAAATAATCCAGTCTGCACTGCAGCTGTTCCACCCGAGTCTACAAGAGAAGTTCTCCCATGCAGCATGAGCCTGAGTGATAGTTTGGGGAAGAATCCTGATATCATGAATGATCTCCAGACTAAGCTTTCTCATCTACCTCCCAAGGAAAGGCAGGAGTTTTCGGCATTACTGCAGGAGTACCCGCAAGTGTTCCGTGCCACTCCAGGAAGAACTACTGTGTTGATGCATGATGTCGAGGTTGGAGACGCAAAGCCAATTAAACTGCCTCCTTACCGTGTGAACCCAGTGAAAGTTCCTCTCATCCAGAAGGAGCTTGGCTACCTGTTGGACCACAAGATGATTGAGCCCTGTCAGAGCGAGTGGAGTTCTCCTGTCACTCTAGTCCCTAAGCCAGGTGGGTCACAGAGGCTTTGCATCGACTACAGACGTGTTAATCAGATAACTAAAACAGACACTTACCCTCTCCCTCGTGTGGAAGATTGCATAGACAAGATCGGAAAGGCTAGGTACATAAGTAAGTTTGATTTGTTAAAGGGATACTGGCAAGTACCTATGACTGAACGTGCTAGGGAGATCTCATGTTTTGTAACACTAGGAAAGGCTTTTGCATGTTCTGTAATGCCGTATGGTATGAAGAATGCACCAGCCACATTTCAGAAGCTCATGAATGTTGTAACAGAGGGTTTGGCAGGGTGTGTTGTTTATATTGATGATGTATTAATCTTCAGTGACAACTGGAAAGATCACCTATGCCATGTCAGTAAATTTCTTGAGCGTTTGGTTCAGGCTAATCTTGTAGCTAATTTATCAAAGTGTGAGTTTGGTCAAGCTAAAGTTCAGTACCTTGGGTATGTAATTGGTGATGGACATGTTGCACCACCAGGAGCTAAGGTTCAGGTTATAAGTGATCTTCCCAGTCCTAAAAGTAGGAAAGAGCTACAAAGATTTTTGGGAATGGTAGGTTATTACAGGAGATTTGTTCTTAACTTTTCTATTCTTGTATCACCACTTACAGACCTACTGAAAAAGGGAGTTGAATTTGTCTGGACAGATAACTGTGAATCCTCTTTCAACAAACTTAAAGCTATCCTATTAAGTCAGCCAGTGCTCGCGACTCCAAATTTTGCTAAGCCTTTTAAGATGGCTGTTGATGCAAGTGATACAGGAGCTGGGGCTGTTTTGCTGCAAGAGGATGATCAGGGTATTGAACATCCTGTATCTTATTACAGTAAGAAGTTCACTCCACCTCAAAAGAACTACTCCACTATTGAGAAAGAGCTTTTGGCCTTGATTTTGGGTTTACAGCAGTTTTCATTTTATTTGTGTTCTGGTTTTGACCCCATAGTCATTTATACCGATCACAACCCACTGAAATTCCTTAGTAAGTTTAAAGATAAAAATCAGAGATTGACAAGATGGAGTCTACTTCTTCAGGAGTATTCATTAGACATACAACATGTCAAGGGGAAAGAAAATGTTATTACAGATTGCTTATCTAGACTTTAGACAGATTGTTTTTAGAGTAATAAGAAATTTCCATTGTAAATTTCTTTTTTTCTTTGTGGGGAGGTGTTACATAGCCTATGATTTCATCATCCTTTGTGTAATTTTAACGCACAGTATGCTGCATGTTTGATCACGAGCGTGTTCTGCCTCAGTTCCCCCTTCTACCGTTATAGTAGAGTAAGTCGTCATTTCTGGAGTTCAGACCAGGATTTTCATCTCTTTGTCCCCATGGCTTCATTTGCGCGTCCTTATTACAAGTTGTATCAAGCTCTCCTGGCCCCTATATAATGAGCTCAGCCTCTGCATCATTGCCACTTAGATCTGCTCCTCATTTTGTTTACATCTCTGTCCTCCCCTGTACAGATATTATTATTGTGAGTGCTCAAGAAATCTCCAAACATCTAGCAGCTGTGTGTAATTTGAGTATAACTGTTGTTGCATTTTTTCTTGTACTGTATAGCATAAGTTTAATTTGTAGGCCTAGTGAAGTTTTTGTAATTCATGTAGGGTTCTTTATGTCAGTCATTTTTGATAATAGTTTGTATCTGTAATTATTTACCTGGCATTCACTGAGTATTATCTGGTATCTCATTTTATCAGGGCTGACTTAGATAAATTTATTCTTGCTAATTTCGTGTTAATAGAGGCTATTGCAGTTAACCATATATTTGACCTGTTTATTTGCCATTACATTATCCTTATGAGTCTTGAATGTTTTGTTGTTAGTTTGAGCATTAAACTTTAACTTGTAATTTTACCTAACTCTTTGTTTTGAACCTGGAACTTTACGGGACAGTAGTGATTTTTAGTATTCTCACTTAAAGTGTACATTATCTTTCTCTGTTCCGTAACAACGTATACCCATGGATGTATTTTTCATAAATGAACCTATTTTCCGTCATAAAACCTGTTATCCGACGTGGTTACATCACCCACTGATGCGTGCAGTTGAAACACAGACCTCTTAACCAACAGACGTATTGCACGATGGACCTGTTGTAACCCACTGGATATACCTACTTCAGCATAATTCCAGAATAATATCCCCTGTGGACCGATTTTTCGCATACTAAACTCTTCCCAACTCGGACATTAACTCATATTACCTAGTCCCAGTGGCCTGTTTTCCCACAATCCGTCCATCCACCTACACACCCACCCATCAACGCACATACCCACAACCTTACTCAATACAGAATGTCTCAAAAGTAGGACGACACAAACCCGTCTCTTGCCTTGTCCTACAGGTAGCCCCACCCCTCACCCAACTTAATGCACGAACCCCACTTAACCAGCCCAACAACCCTTTTCCTCCCTCTCGCCCACCCACGCCATCTAATCCGCCTGTGAAACAACCAGCCTACACTAACCAATCCATCCACCTAGTCACCAACCTACCAACCCGCATACCATGCTCCACAAGTCAGATACTTGCAATTCAACACACACACACACACACACACACACACACACACACACACACACACACACACAGGCGGGGTGGATTTCCTTACACGAAAGATGAGTCTCACCGCTTAACTCTGTCGGTAGAAAATAGTACCGGGTACTTTATACAGGGAGTTTGCCAGGCCGTAGATAAGGGGCTTCACTCCGGCTACATACACATGATTTTATGCGATACGAGTAAATAAGGTGCTCGAGCTAAACAGGGAATTTTTCCTTTGGCTGATGAAGGAGTTTAATCCCAGGATGACGTCTCGTCGGACATAATGAAAGATGGGTTTTATTCTGGGTAAAGCCAGTTGACTTTTGTCAAATAATTTGGCAGGCCGCGTAACTTCTGTTAAAAGCCTTATGTTTGCATTTTTTTCTCTCTCTGGTGGTTGGCACACTGGAGATTTTTAGCAAAACTCGGAGTATTTTTCTCATTAGTTGGATATCTCTCTCTGGACAGAGAGGCCAAATTACTTTTCTTAAAGCACAGCTTTTTTTAAATCAACAGCATTTATCTCCTAAATTATTACTCCAACGAAAACCAATGCTATATATATATATATATATATATATATATATATATATATATATATATATATATATATATATATATATATATATATATATATATATATATGTTGTATTTACGGAACAGAGAGAAAGATAATGTACACTTTAAGTGAGAATACGAAAGAGTCACTACTGTCCCGTAAAGTTCCAGGTTCAAAAACAAAAGAGTTAGGTAAAAATTACAAAGTTAAAGTTTAATGCTAAAAAAAACAACAAAACAATAATGACTCATAAGGATAATGTAATGTCAAATAAACAAGGTTAAATATATGGTTAACTGCAATAGCTACTCTATTAACACGAAATTAGCAAGAGTAAATTTATCTAAGTCAGCCCTGATAAAATGAGATACCAGATAATACTCAGTGAAAGTGCCAGATAAATAATTACAGATGACAAACTATTATCAAAAATGACTGACATAAAACCCAACATTAATTACAAAAACTTCACTAGAGCCTACAAATTAAGAAACTTATGCTATACAGTACAAGAAAAAATGCAATAACAGTAATACTCAAATTACACACAGCTGCTAGATGGTTGGAGACTTCTTGAGCACTCACAATAATAATATCTGTATAGGGGAGGACAGAGATGTGAACAAAATGAGGAGCAGATCTAAGTGGCCATGATGCAGAGACTGAAGCTCATTATATAGGGGCCAGGGAGAGAGCTTGATGACAACTTGTAATGAGGACGCGCAAATGAAGCCATGGGGACAAAGAGATGACACAGAAATCCCGCAAAAGTATAACAGGAGATGTCGACTTACTCTACTATAACGGTAGAAGGGGGGAACTGAGCGCAGAACACGCTCGTGATCAAACATGCAGCATACTGTGCGTTAAAATTACACAAAGGATGATGAAATCATAGGCTATGTAACACCTCCCCACAAAGAAAAAAAGAAATTTACAAAGGAAATTTCTTATTACTCCTAAAACAATCTTGTATATGGCATTACAGACCATGCAAAGGTCTTTCCTAATGTTACAAAACATGAGATCTCCCTAGCACGTTCAGTCATAGGTACTTGCCAGTATCCCTTTAACAAATCAAACCTTACTTATGTACCTAGCCTTTCCGATCTTGTCCTATGCAATCTTCCACACGAGGGAGAAGGTAAGTGTCTGTTTTGGTTATCTGATTAACACGTCTGTAGTCGATTCACAAAGCCTCCTGTGACCCACCTGGCTTAGGGACCTAGAGTGACAGGAGAACCAAATCCACTCGCTCTGGACAGGGGCTCAATCATCTTGTGGTCCAACAGGTAGCCAAGCTCCTTCTGGATGAGAGGAACTTTCACTGGGTTCACACGGTAAGGGAGGCAATTTAATTGACACACTTTGCGTCTCCAACATCAGACATCATGCATCAACACAGTGGTTTCTTCCTGGAGTAGCACGGAACACTTGCGGAGGTACCTCCTGCAGTAATGCCGAAAACTCCTGCCTTTCCTTGGGTGGTAGATAGAGAAAAGCTTGAGTCTGGAGATCATTCATTTTATCAGGATTCTTCCCCAAACTATCACTCAGGCTCATACTGCATGGGAGAACTTCACTTGTAGACTCGGGTGGAAACAGCTACCTGGTGCAGACTGGATTATTTTCGTCCCGCCTGTGATATAACTTTTTAGCATGTTGATGTGACATAGTTGCTTGCTCTTTCTACGATCTGGTGTGGCGATGACATAGTTGACATCACTGAGTTTCTTCTCCACGAAATAAGGGCCACTAAACTTGGCTTGAAAAGAGGTTGCCCATGAACTGGTAGCAGAATCAAAACCTGATCTCCTGGCTGAAAGTGGCGTAACCTGGACTTCTTATCATACCAAGTCTTCATCTTCTCCTGAGCTTAGCTCCTAAATTCTCTCTCGCCAGCTGTAAAGCAGTCGACAGCCGTTCTTTGAACTTCATCACATACTCCAGCAGGTTGACGTCATCTTCCTCCGACAAAGCCAAAGCATTCCTTGAGTAGCTTAAGGGGTCCTCTTACTTCCTTACTGGCCAAAACAGTCAGTTCAAAAGGTGAGAAGCCCAGTGATTCATTTTGGAAGATTCTCTTGCAGCAAACACTAACGAATGGAAGACACTTTATCCCAGTCTTTCTGATGTTCCAAACAGTATTTCTTGAGCATCGATTTGAGTGTTTGATGATATCTCTCCAACGCTCCTTGGAGATACTGGGGATGGTAGAAGCTGAAGACGTGATCTGGGTGATGCCCAACTCTTTCCAAGAGACTGCTTGAAAACGTTTGACATGAAATTACTTCCCCGGTCTGACTGTACCTCCTTAGGCAGACCAAACTTTGTGAAGAACCCTAGCATTTCCTTAACCACGTTCTTTTGCCTGAGATGTTTCTAAGTGGAATGGCTTCAGGATAACGAGTAGCCATATCAATCATGGTCAACACATAAGAAAATCCTGAAGGAAGTCTTAGGAAGAGGGCCCACAATATCCACCAACTTACACGGGTGAAAAGGCGCCTCAAAAGGAGGAATGGGAACTAGAAGGTGCAACCTTTTTCGGTCTGATTACACTTCCCCACAACTTGACAGGTGTGACAAGACTTACAATACCAGGAAACATCCCTGGAAGATACCACTGCAGCCAGTAGAAGTGTTTCAAAATGCCGTGCCACAGTCTTCCTCACTCCCAAGGTGTCCTGCCAAACTGGAATCATGTAGGCCACTCTAATGATATCCTGCCTACAAACACGAAGGGATGACAACTTGATGGCTACAACCTCCCATTCACAGTCGGCTGATGCTGTTGGGGGTCTCCACTTCCTCATGAAGTACTCCTGACTTTACATAATAACAAGTAGAAGCACCGGCTGACTCTTCTTCACTGTAAGCAGCAGTTAGCTAGACCTTTCTAACTCAGGGTCAGCAACCTGCAACTCCAACCAACTCTCCCAGACAGAGACAAATTATCAACACTACGGGGTACTGCCTCATCTGGTGAGTGGTCCAAATTAGCAAGAAAAGTGTCAGCTAGGATAGCAACATCCATCATGTGTCATCATTATCCTCTAAATCACCATTGGTAACTTTAGACTCAGCCCTAGTGAGCAGACACATGCAGGGAAGCCAGCATGCAAGGGATATCCACAATCCTGGGACGCATGCCACTGGCTCACTAGGACAACTGAGGAAGCTGGACACAACTTGACTTCCACCAATATCAGGCTTTCCAAAGCTAAGAAAGTTACACCTGACACTATTGGGAGTGTCTCAACCAACCCAACCATAACAAAACCATTAACAAAACCAGACTCTAAATTCACTCTGCACACAAGAGGAACAGAGAAGTAATTATTCCCTACACCTTTAGTAAGATTACACAGTTTCATCAGAGGAATTAAAATTAGAAGCCTAGAAAACCACTGAGTCAGCATAAGGGATTGTGCAAGCACCTGTATCACGATATATTATTGAACTGATTTCCTGTCATTACTGTCCAGAGGACCTGACAAAAACCATCCCGAGACAGGAAATTAGCACATGAACTCTTGAGAGTGTCACCCATGTTACTGCTTCAAAAGAGGAGCTCCATCATGAGAATTTAAGAGTTACCCCTCAAGCAGGTTCAGTTAACTCAGTTAAAGAATTCTGAGGAACTCTCAAGAGTGGACACTAGACCAATTGATTGAATATTTAAAAGACTCTTTTTGTTCACATCACGCTGTCTCCTGAAACACATCTCTCCGTAGTATGAACAAGCTTACTACAATAAGTAAGCATTTACTTTTCTGAAATCTAGAGGTGAAGCTGGTATTTGCACTTCCTGAGAAACATCATCCTTATTCTCTTTTCCTGTTACCTGATTTACTCTGAGAATTAGAGGCGAACGTACTTACTCCTCAGCTTTCCCTTTTTCTCTAGAATATCTCTTTGTGAGTGAGAACATACTCATCAGCTAAAACTGCAGCATCAGACAAATTATCTCTATTCTTTTCTCTCTACATCAAGATATAGGCTTACATCTTTATAAATACACCCCTTTGAAGTCCTCCAGCAAAATCATCTGCTTCCCAAAGTTTGTCAAAATCCCAGAATCCACATTCTTAGAATTTAACCACTGGTCTAACAGATCTTCTTTGATTTTTGCATACTCAACATGGGATTGCTTATCTTGCTTGTAAGATTGTCCTAAATTTTACTCTATAAGCTTCAGGAATTGAAAGCTCATAGGCGCTTAAGAATCAGAGCTCTTAACTACATCATAATTATCAGACTGATCCTGAGGCCAAAGATGCATAAGTTACTTGAGCTTTACCGGTGAGAACAGTTTGAAGGAGTACTGGCCAATACTCCTTAGGCCAATTAAAACCTGTACAAAGCTACCCTCTCAAACAACTGAAAATACTTTTGTTAAATCAGATTCATTAAAAGGAGGGACAAGTTTAACATTTTTAGCCACATCAAAATCATCAGAAGCTAGATGATCCAGTTCCACCTGTGTTTCTTAATGCGATACTCATGGTCTGCCTGAATCCTGGCAAGTTCAACTTGTGCCTGAGCCTAGTATCTGCTGTCTCTTCCAATACGAGCCTGAGATTCCGCCTGCTTAGCATTTGCCTGAAATTCCAACTTCTTTAGCACAGAGCCTCCTGCAGAGCTAGCTGCTTAACTAGCTAATTCAATCTGCGTTTGCTCATTTGGAGGAGTTACATTAAAACAAGCTTTATTAATCATGCCAACAATTTGATCTTTAGAATGAGTGAGAGCGAACAACTTAATTCCCAATTGTTGAGCAACAAAACTTAAAAGTTCATTCTTTGTTCTGTTTTCTATATCACACACTGTTTGCACATTTGACAAAAAATCTTTGGCTTCATCAAGTGTAGAAATAGTAG
>NW_027644806.1:0-4995 GCF_032717465.1 Coenobita brevimanus | reverse complement strand
GGAAGTGGAGACCCCCAACAGCATCAGCCGACTGTGAATGGGAGGTTGTACATCAAGTTGTCATCCCTCGTGTTTGTAGGCAGGATATCATTAGAGTGGCTCATGATTCCAGTTTGGCAGGACACCTTGGAGTGAGGAAGACTGTGGCACGCATTTTGAAACACTTCTACTGGCCAGGTATCTTCAGGGATGTTTCCTGGTATTGTAAGTCTTGTCACACCTGTCAAGTTGTGGGAAAGTGTAATCAGACCGAAAAGGTTGCACCTCTAGTTCCCATTCCTCCTTTTGAGGCGCCTTTCACCCGTGTGTTGGTGGATATTGTGGGCCCTCTTCCTAAGACTTCTTCAGGATTTTCTTATGTGTTGACCCTAATTGATATGGCTACTCGTTATCCTGAAGCCATTCCACTTAGAAATATCTCAGCAAAGAACGTGGTTAAGGAAAAGCTAGGGTTCTTCACAAAGTTTGGTCTGCCCAAGGAGGTACAGTCAGACCGGGGAAGTAATTTCATGTCAAACGTTTTCAAACAGTCTCTGAAAGAGTTGGGCATCACCCAGATCACGTCTTCAGCTTACCATCCCCAGACCCAAGGAGCGTTGGAGAGATATCATCAAACACTCAAATCGATGCTCAAGAAATACTGTTTGGAACATCAGAAAGACTGGGATAAAGGTCTTCCATTCGTTGTGTTTGCCGCAAGAGAATCTCCAAATGAATCACTGGGCTTCTCACCTTTTGAACTACTGTTTGGCCATGAAGTAAGAGGACCCCTTAAGCTACTCAAGGAATGCTGGCTGTCGGAGGAAGATGACGTCATTCTGCTGGAGTATGTGATGAATTTCAAAGAACGGCTGTCCACTGCTTTACAGCTGGCGAGAGAGAATTTAGGAGCTGCTCAGGAGAAGATGAAGACTTGGTATGATAAGAAGTCCAGGTTACGCCACTTTCAGCCAGGAGATCAGGTTTTGATTCTGCTACCAGTTCATGGGCAACCTCTTCAAGCCAAGTTTAGTGGCCCTTATTTCGTGGAGAAGAAACTCAGTGATGTCAGCTATGTCATCGCCACACCAGATCGTAGAAAGAGCAAGCAACTATGTCACATCAACATGCTAAAGTTATATCACAGGCGGGACGAAAATAATCCAGTCTGCACTGTAGCTGTTCCACCCGAGTCTGCAAGTGAAGTTCTCCCATGCAGTATGAGCCTGAGTGATAGTTTGGGGAAGAATCCTGATATCATGAATGATCTCCAGACTAAGCTTTCTCATCTACCACCCAAGGAAAGGCAGGAGTTTTCGGCATTACTGCAGGAGTACCCGCAAGTGTTCCGTGCTACTCCAGGAAGGTGATGCATGATGTCGATGTTGAAGACGCCAAGCCAATTAAATTGCCTCCTTACCGTGTGAACCCAGTGAAAGTTCCTCTCATCCAGAAGGAGCTTGGCTACCTGTTGGACCACAAGATGATTGAGCCCTGTCAGAGCGAGTGGAGTTCTCCTGTCACTCTAGTCCCTAAGCCAGGTGGGTCACAGAGGCTTTGCATCGACTACAGACGTGTTAATCAGATAACCAAAACAGACACTTACCCTCTCCCTCGCGTGGAAGATTGCATAGACAAGATCGGAAAGGCTAGGTACATAAGTTTGATTTGTTAATGGGATACTGGCAAGTACCTATGACTGAGCGTGCTAGGGAGATCTCATGTTTTGTACTATTAGGAAAGACTTTTGCATGGTCTGTAGTGCCATATACAGATTGTTTTAGAGTAATAAGAAATTTCCTTTGTAAATTTCTTTTTCTTTGTGGGGAGGTGTTACATAGCCTATGATTTCATCATCCTTTGTGTAATTTTAACGCACAGTATGCTGCATGTTTGATCACGAGCGTGTTCTGCCTCAGTTCCCCCCCTTCTACCGTTATAGTAGAGTAAGTCGACATCTCTGTTATACTTTGCGGGATTGTCATCTCTTTGTCCCTATGGCTTCATTTGCGCGTCCTCATTACAAGTTGTATCAAGCTCTCCTGCCCCCTATATAATGAGCTCAGTCTCTGCATCATGGCCACTTAGATCTGCTCCTCATTTTGTTCACATCTCTGTCCTCCCCTGTACAGATATTATTATTGTGAGTGCTCAAGAAGTCTCCAACCATCTAGCAGCTGTGTGTAATTTGAGTATAATTGTTGTTGTATTTTTTCTTGTACTGTATAGCATAAGTTTAATTTGTAGGCCTAGTGAAGTTTGTAATTTATGTAGGGTTCTTTGTCAGTTATTTTTTATAATAGTTTGTATCTGTAATTATTTATCTGGCATTCACTGAGTATTATCTGGTATCTCATTTTATCAGGGCTGACTTAGATAAATTTACTCTTGCTAATTTCGTGTTAATAGAGGCTATTGCAGGTAACCATATATTTAACCTGTTTATTTGCCATTACATTATCTTATGAGTCCTGAATGTTTTGTTGTTAATTTAAGCATTAAACTTTAACTTGTAATTTTACCTAACTCTTTTGTTTTGAACCTGGAACTTTACGGGACAGTAGTGACTTCATATTCTCACTTAAAGTGTACGTTATCTTTCTCTGTTCCGTAACAATATATATATATATATACTTTTTTATTCACAGCCGTGACTTTACAGGTAAAAGTATCCGTTGTGTAGTTCAGGCATCTGCTTTGGGGGAAGTTCAAAACTTTTTTATTGGAGAGATTGCTGTATAAACTTACTTTTGGTAGAATTCTCTGAATATGACACTTCAACAAATGTACCCGTAACGGATTGCCCACCCACCAAAAAAAAAAAAAATCCAAAACTCAGACGACATTATTGAGTGTACAACATTTAGGAAAGATATTGCAAGAAATCGATTGACACGTAGAGAGCTGGCAACTGTGGTGCTTAAGAACAATTAGTTTAATTGATGTTTCGGTCGCCGAAACAATCGAGAGTTTGTTAGGTATTGTATTCACATTTTCCTAGAAATATATGTCTGATAATCAGTTCTTAATCATTTATTTTACAATTTATCGGCGTCCAGAGTGATTTTACTTAGGGAAGTATGGATAATGAAACACGAGCTGTCATAATGGGAAATTAATCAGTCATTAAAATTAATCAGGATATTCATGATGCCACTAGTTATACAGATAAAAATAATTTCTATTTTATCTCTAAATTCCTAGATGTTTACACGTCTATAATCTCACGAAACTGTTTGGGCCACATGCCACCCTTCATCGCATATGAATCGATTTGATCCTACCCTCATTTTTTTTTTTTTTTTTTTTTTACCTGTTGAATTTTTTAATCCTCGGAAATATTTTCTGAATCTTAGATACAATTGGGATAATTTAGATTTGTTGAAGTTGCATATGTAGTGTTTTCGACCTCATTTTTTTTTTTTTTTTTTTTTTTTTTTAAGGATCAATCGAATACAAAAGTTTTGAGTTAGAGCAGTTGCTTTTTCCGGAAAAAAAAAGATGTACTGCCTCTTTCAAAGAAGTTACCACTCAAAATGAAAATAAAAGTAACAAATGACCCTCTTCCTAACGTAAAAATCTAAACAATCTCCAGACATTTTTTTTTTTTTTTTAGCTGTCATTCGCTTTATGTCTAAGAAGATGAAAAATAAAGTTTAAATAATAATTAATTATATATCTGGGATTTGCGATAGTGCTTATACTTTCTTCTACTAATTTTTCATAGTCAAAAGCTAATCGATATTCCTTTTCATGTTATCAGGTTTTGGATATATTTTTACCTAATTAAATGAAGTTTATGGTCTAACACGGAAGTTCGTAATGTGCAAATATTCTTTTCTTATTCAATTACGAGGTTCGATATAATTTATAATGCTACTACAGCAGATATGAAAGACAACATCTCAATCGAAAGTTCTCGCTCTTTCGGTGACCCGTACATCATTTGGAATTTCTTGTTGTTAGACATCTTATATGCCAGCTCTATTTACCTTTGAATCGATTTGTTGTTACCAAAATGTGATTTTTTTCACCCTCAGACGTGTCTTTTGAGCTTTGGATGTAATTTTGTGTTTTTCCCAAGATTAATTGATTTCGCCTAAAATATGTTCATACACCCACCAGTAAATTAGTTTTGAATTATCAGCCGTAACTAGTTTACAATTAGCACTACTTTCTATCCTTGAAGTCACGGATAAAAAAAAATAAAAGCCAACAGACATCCTAAAATAAAAATCCAATCAACCTCAATACTACATACTCAACAGTTCAGATCGATGCTCCTAGAACCTTTTACTTTTTACAAATCAGGCAAAATTAAACTGCTTATATGAGGAACAAAGGCATGTTTATAAATTGTATATCAGTATGGCAGTTAATACATCTGATAATCAGTGCCTAACAACTTTCTTTTAAACGATTTTACATAGGGAAATATGGATTATGGTATAACGCAAACCGTCATAATGGGAAAATCTTTTTTTTTTTAATTTAATCAGGAGGCTAAAGATGCCACTTAAAAGCCATGATTGTACACCCTATAAAAAAAGAATCGAGACCCTTACTGCACGATACAATATGCCACACCGCACGAAGGAATTTGAAGCCCCAACTGAGTTTTGGTGCGTGGTTGGTATCCCTGGTCTACTGAGCTGCCAGTTATCTGCGGTAACAACCTTGTGCGATTTAAACTTTTATAATGTCTCAGTATGAAGACTGTGCGTCATGAAATAGGTTATGCTTCACGATACACAGCAAGAATTATAGCAGAGTTGCGAGTAACAGCACATTAGTAACTTATCTTTGTCTCCTGGGGTAGATCTAAGGTGTAGACGATAATAAAATATTTTTTATAAAAAGCCTGACCGATCATATGCTAGGTATCATAAGGGAAAACCAAAGACAAGAACATGGTTTATTGGCTTATATTAAGAGAAAACACGTCCTTAAGAATGAATGAATTACATTTATTTGCATCAGCAATTAATGTATGACCCCCCCCCCACGTCAATAACA